>NW_016176274.1:0-9349 GCF_001687245.7 Rhagoletis zephyria
AATGCAAGAAAGTACAGTGAAGAGAAAATAATTTTACAGCATACATATGTTTGTATGTATGTATGTGCAACATCTTTACTACGTATACTTAATTTGAAATAGAACTTGAATAAAATTCGGCCGAGAGAGCTGAATGTTTCTACATTAAGAGCTCTCTGTAGTTCTCAAGAAAATTAACAAGAAATATTTTTCATTACTTCTGTTCAGAGGTGGGCACTACCACAAACAAGCGTGAGCTAAAAGTGAGAATGTGTTAGTGTGCCTAATTCATTTTGCATGCTGTCGTGTTCTCATCGCTGCGCTCTCGCTTGTATACGTACACGCGACGCTTACGCTCTTTTAGCACCTGCTAACTCTCTGCCCATGCCTGCGACCTACGTTTACATCTCGGACATTGTTTAACTATATTATTACACCATGTAACAGTAAATTTTAGACACAAAAAAATGATTATACTCGCGAAATTATGGGTATAGTAAAACTGCGTACTTAGTTTTTCTCTTTGACGTCAGGATTTTTTTTAAGGACTTTGAAATTTCAAAAAAATGTTATGTATTTAAAAAAAAAATATTAAAAAAATTCAGTGCAATGCAGGATAACAATAAGGGTATCATTTAAAAGTAAAAAAATCTGTAGAATTATAACAGAATAAATTTTTTGGTGCATAAGGACGAATGGGTATGGAAAATGTCCTTTACAAATTTTCTCCTTAAATATCCTTGAAAATTTGCAATATTTATTTTTGAAAAAAATATTGTTTGATGACCAATATACGCAAGAGCTCGTCACCGAATTTCGTGCTGCAAACTTTATAAACTTAAAAAGATAAATTTTGCTAAAAGCGCCTTTTCAATAGCTATTCGTCCTTGTACACCAAAACCCTTTATTATTTTTGAATTGTACAGAATTTTCTCTCTCATTTGCTACCCATATTGTTATTCTACATTGCACTGATTTTTTTTTTTTAATATTTTTTGAATTAATCATATCTTTAAAATTTCAAAGTCCTTTGAAAAAAAAAACCTGACGCAAGAGTGCAAAAATAATAACCCCTTTTCACTATATTTGGACTATATTTTCGTGAGTATATCGATTATTTCATGTGTTTTGAAATTATTTTGATTTTGTGGCACGGTGTTATTTTTAAAATGCTTCAATGTGCTTGCGATTGCCGAATGTCATTATTTTAAGTTGATCTACGCTATTTATTAAGAGTTTTCTCCATAACATTTGCACATCACTGTAATTCAACAATAATAATGTAATCAATGTAGCGAAAATCACAGAGCAAAAATTAGTTTAAAACAACAAACAGCGGGTGCATAGCGTGTTGCCTTGAATTCATGAATTTACATCACTTCCAATTCCAAGTGCACTTTACGCATTTCTATTTTTCTTCGTTTACGTTGCAAAATCAACAAAAGTTCAATTCTCAGAAAAGTTTAAACAATCAGTGTTTTTTATCGGCTATGCTTCGCATAAAAGAGGTTAAAGTTGAATGGGAAATGCTGCATTATGAGCATTTGCCTCGAGCCATCTGAATGCAATTTTATTTCATACATATTTTCATCATATTGATATTTCCTGTTCAATTGTGAAGTTTAAATTTTTTGCATCCCAAATTGCATTTATTTTGATTTATACCCCAACAATAGAGCGTGTTATACATACATACATATGTATGTATGTATTCATGTTTCTGTATATGTGGCTATTTATTATAAACTAAATACATATGTATGTACATATGTACATATTTGCAGGTCAATATGCAGCCTTTAAAGAAAAAAAAAGTTAGAGTAATTCCAATAAATTGCATTTCAACAAAGAATAAAAGGCCTAGCTTTTGAATATTAATTAAATTCATTTGAGTTTACATATGTATGTACTAGGGATGGTAATCCCGGGATCCCGAAAAATTTGACATATCGAATATATAGTAAGAACTTGTTTATAAATTTTGTAGTATGATTTTTGTAAATTGCCGTTTTGACTGGAATTAACAAAAAGCGTGAAACTGTACTTTTAAATTGCAGTCTGAGCCTTTTTTGAAGAAGATTTAAATGAATTTACTCATAGAGTCGCTAATGTAAACGAAACAGAGTTTTAAGGAAAAGTTAGATGATTTTATACATAAATTTACTCAAAACTTCCTCAGATCGAAAAACTTATAATTTGTTCGACGTGCCAGTAGAAGAAGTTCAAATATTTTGTAATGGAGGAGAAAGGGGTCATTATCTTCAAAGGGCTTATGACTACCTTTTGCAAGTTCAGCCTAAAAGTGTTGAGGCCGAAATATGTTTTTCATCAGTAGGCTTTGTGTGTAAAAACTTCAGGTCAAGATTAGAAGACTCCGCTTTGAATGCTTTGCTGATCTTACGAAAACATTTTAAGTGCAATAATAACAACGGCGCGGCGGCACAAAAAAAGGAGTGTGTGTTTTTAACCAGACCCACCTACCAACATGTACTTCGACCCGCTGAATCCGATTCTGGAATCCGTTTGACTCGTCCACCTTCAAAATTTCGAGTAAATTGCGGAAAAAATGGCAATTTAAAAATTGCTTTACTTTAAAATTTGTCTGATTTAATAAATATCGCTAGCTTACGAGTGCAAAGTGGCTAAGTCCCAATTTAAAAATTGTACAGAAGAGGAAAATACTTCTTATAGCCATTTTCTTCAAGTATTTCGCAAAACTTTGAATACAACATTTTGCCTGTTTAAAGCAAAGCAAAACTCCATACGAATCAGAGGGATTTGAGCTTTATTAAAAGCTTTCGAACTATTTTGGCCTTATCGTGTTTTCAGAGCTTTTTTTGGACTTAGCAAATTTTCCTTTCGTTGAATATAAACGAGAAAACGTTTAAAACAAGTGCCTTTATCCTTTTCGATACGATACATTTTTGATTTCTTTAGCCTACTGTACCAAAATATGTTTTTTGATAAAAAGTGAAGTTTGCAACTTTTCACTCTAACCTAGCGATATGTGAGTTTTACAATGAGTTTATCGTAAATTATAAATAGTTTTATTTTATGGTACATATGTTTAAATGCTTTCAGATATTGAATTTTTACTCATATTGATACAAGTTATAACTCAATGTGAATCCCGGGATAAATTCCGGGATCCCGGATTTACTTAAAAAATATCCCGAAACACCGGGATTACAATTTTCCTCATATTTTGGGCATCCCTAGTATGTGTGTGTGTATGTCGTGTGTGCAAATATTCATAAATAAGTACAAAAAATTCATAGTAAAATATGTACTACAATTCACAGCATTTTCATTGTTTCCTTTAAAATCACAAAAAAAGCCTTATTTTATTTGGAAGTAAGAATAATTTTTAATTTCAAGTATACCCGGTTTACAGTTGCCCGTATTAAGCCGATTTTTAAAGCATTGTTCACGAAGGATTCTGTTTTTTCTGCTTTCGACATGTGGCTTCATAGATTTAACGAAAAATCGGACTACAATGGATTCTGCGATAACTCCCAATGTGGCTCTGTAATTTCGTGACTTAAAAAAGTCTACATTCGGGCGAAAATGAATCGCCATTATAATACTTAGTTCTAGTCAACAACTAGAAATGTGTGTATTAATAATAATAATAGAATGGCGCTTACACATATGTTAGTGTTTGGCCGAGCTTCTCCTCCGATTTGTGGCGTGCGCTTTGATGCTGAGAAATACATTCATACAGACCATTGCCTACCGAGAAACGACCGCTATTAGAAAAAAACTTTCTTGTTTTTTTTATGTTGGGTTGAAACGGGCTTGAACCCAGGCCTTGCGGAGAGGACGCGCACGCTACTACCAACTAAACCACAGCGGCCCAACATAAAACCAATTTTAGGCAAAAATTTTATTCTAATATCAAATCTGAACAACTTGATATCAATACATTGCAAAAAACGGCATTTTCGTTTTTTTTCCGATATCAAAAAATATTTAAAGGTCGCTCAAAGCGCTCGAAGTTTTATATGTACTTTATATGGGAAAAACTGAAAAAGTGGATTTCCTAGAATTCTATACCATTTCTCCAAAAACTGTTTTTTTTTCACATAAAAACATACATTGAACATTTTTAGCGTTTTGAGCAATCCCTAAATATTTTTTGATTTCAAAATAAGAAAAAAAATAGTATAGTTTTTTTCTGGTATAAACAAATCCTAGGGTGCGAGCAGTAAAATTCCGAGTTTTTTTTGGACCACCTTAATGTATATAGCTACATTGATATTTTCTGTTTGCTCCGATGCATAAATTTTTCAAATTTACATGGAACAGTAACAGTACTATTGGACGATTTACTGACTGAATGAGTAATTGCAGCAGCATTGTACATTTCACGAAAAAATAAGCAAAAATGAGAGAATAAAAGGATAAAAAAACCATAAGTAAACCATAAACTAAGCGACCACAAAACTTCAAACCAATTTCTCAGTGTTCACATTTATTTCCAAGCAAACATTTACACACATTTCCTTGTATGGGAATTTTTTTCAGTGTTGTAGATGATGAGGTTGTTAAAAGTTCTACTTGTTTCAACTGTCAAGTAAGCGTGAATTCATCCACAGGGGAAATGTACATATGTACGTCTAGCCACATGTCTCCAACCAGAAGGCGACTGTAGCAAGGAAAAGGTGGAGCATTTGTTGTTTGGAATTTGTAAACAATTTGGCCTTTTATGTTTCTTTTTCGTTTTTTTGTTTCTTAGCCCCGCTAACCGCCATGTGCGTTGCTTGTCATTTCATCCGCCTTGTAGGCTGTTGGCAACATGATCTACATATCTGCTGGTGGACAGCAAAGTTGTGTTATTCAATCAACATAAATTTGTGTTGTTGTTTTGTCTACACAATGTCAGTGGCTGCCGCTGAAGCGGTCTCCATGGCATACAAATGCAGTTGCCTACTTACGCACAAACGCATTCATATGTACATACATATAGAGATTAATTCATGTCTGAAGCCCCTCCCGAAACGTGCTTACCCACAAAGTGATTTGCATCTGATTTTGACAAACTGTTTTGTTTCGAATTCTTTTGAGTAGGCGTTCCTCAATTATGTGTTAATCTGGTAATCTCTTCCTTCAATATGCATTCATATATTTTTTTTACGATTTAATGTGTGCAACTTACCTGGAAAGATAATAGAAAGTAAAGAAAATTTAAATAAATTGACATTCAAAAATTTCTTTATAAATCTTAATTATAATCTACATACTAAAAATCTTCAGCGTATTAGCTTGTGTTCATATATACTACTACATACTTATGTATGTATGTACCTACATTAGGGTGGCCCTTATTATGAAAAGAACTCGGATTTTCGGTCACACACTTTTCGATGTACATACACACACATTATATATAATTTCTACGAAAAATTTGTTTTTTTCCCATATAAAACACCAGGGACCGTAAATAACAGTTAATTTTTTTTAACAGTTAAACTTGGCCAGATATTTTTAAGTCCAAAATAAAAGTCTTTTCACAATAATAAACACACTGCTTATCCAAATTATACAAGTTTGGTATCAAATGAAAGAGGACTAAAATAGCTCTAAAACTGAAATGTTTAAACGAGGAAAGCCAGCTATTGAAAAATTTTTCACTAAAAAAAATTACTTAATTACCATAGAACAAATCTTAGGTCACGAATATGAATTTCTTTTGTATTAAATTATATAAAAAAATATTTAAATAAAAGTGGTAACCTTCGTTCGCTAATTCTCTTAAACATCTATTTAAGTCCTCTTTCATTTGATATAAAATTTGTTTAATTTGGATAAGCGGTTTGTTTATTATTGGGAAAAGACTTTTATGTATTTTGAAATTAAAAATATCTGGCAAAGATTAACTGTTGAAAAGAAATAACTGTTATTTACGGTCCCTGTAAAATACATGAAAAATTTGACTTTTTAACTTCTTTGGCTGACCTAAAACTTTGTATAGTTTAGTCTTTAAGATATGCGCACATTTCTAGGGAGTGAGAGCAAGAATGCAAATACTTTTATTTTTATCCATACAACTAAGGGCCACCCTAGTGTACATATGTTCATAGATGTTGAAAATATTTCGTTCAAATGAAAACAAGTTATAGAGATAAGCCAGGAAATGTGTTGGCATTAAGTAATCAAAGAAAATTTTATGTAAATGACATTTGTTAGATATGTATAAAAAAAAACTAACGCATCTTTTGTTGTTTCATTCGAATGCACGATGTAGCGAACAAAGGTGGAGCATCTCGCAAACCGCTACTTTGGTTTTGCCGATTTTGACAATTAACAAGTAAAAGTAAACAACAGTTTCGTTCCTCAACTTTACTGGAAAAAAACTGTGAAACACCAAAATTGCTCCCAGAGAAAGAGAGAAAAATTAAAAAGTACGGGAACGCTTTTCGGGTAAAAACTGGTAAGACTGTCATTTATCATCTAGCGATCTGCTAAATTATACGCAAATACACAATCAAATTTACAAAAATACTTAGAGAACTTGAAATTTCTTCACTACGATTTATTTAATATGGTGGAAATGCAGATGTACTTTTGCTTTTGCTTATTCAAGATTCAAATCGTTTGAACAGCTGATGGTTTGACACTTTATCAGATTTTACCAGCAGAAATTCTTCGGGTAAGATCTTGTAACTTCTGTAATCTTGTAACTAACTGTAAGAGAGGGCCGATTTTATTTTCCCATTTTTCCCCTACCCTAGAGAACCAAGTACGGGAACGCTTTCTGGTAAAATCCTGTTTTTGTCTACCTGTCCGAACATGCACGTCTGACCAAAGCACGCCAAGACGGCGTCCTCACTAGTTCAACTCAGACCATAAAAGGGTTTCGGTTCCGCAAAGACGCCTGAAGATCCATCGTTCACCATGCCGTTGGCGACTTCGTAGCTTTGAGTCCCCCCGTGGTTTGCTATCCAAAGTGTTTCTACTGCTAGGGGAAATTCCCAATTTTTTGAAGGTCAACGAGTGATTGTGGCTCAATGGCAATATTTTTCTTTGAATTACATTACTTTTCAAAGCCATTTTGTTTCATATCAAAATATTGCTTCTGTCGGAAGCGCTACGATTAATTGGCATGAAGTGTTAAAAAAGCACACTCTGCGCCGTCGAGTTAGCTCGAATATCCTATTTTTCAGTCGAGAAATGTAATTTTGAAGTTTTAAAATTACTACGGTGTATTTTTCTCAAAAACATATATAATTCATTTATAAACAATATATAATAAAATAAAATAAAATGCTTATCATACTTGGGCGTACAAAATTTTTTATTCTTATTTATTCATTCCAGATTGTGAAGCGATTGAAACCGCAAATAAATGAAGCATTTTGATAAATTTCTTTTTTTAATATGTAAAACATGTACTATTTTTAGTCAAAAATTTTTAGAAAACAATTAGCTTTTCAAAGCCCAATTTGGTATACTATTGAAAATTCGTTTTATAAGGGTGTTTTTATACACATTTCTTATGGCAAGTTTTCAGCAGAAAAGTATTTTCTTTCCATTTAATCAGAAAATGTACTTTGTATGTTTTCCAAGTCCACATATGGATCTATATCTCGGGAACCAAATGACATACAAAAATTAAACATCCATGGTTTAAATTTACATGGTTGACACTATCCACACGCAAAATTTCATGATTGTAACTTTAAAAACAAAAAAGTGGGCCGTGCTATCATAGTAGCACAATGCCACTAATATTTGCACGTACAAAATTTCGTTAAAATATCTCAATTTTTACTCGAGTTATCGTGTGCACAAACGGACGGACAGACGGACAGGCGGACCGACAGACAGACATGGCTTAATCGACTTCTCTATTCATTCTGATCATTTATGTATACATTTGTCTCTTTGTATATCTATCTCGATTCGTTTTGCCTGTTACAAACAACCGATATGTGAACAAAATTATAATATCCTTGTGCACAAGCGCGCTCGGGTATAAGCAAAATATTTTTAAAAATCTGCAATGACTTCAAGATTTATTAAAAATCTTGCAATGCAAAGAGCGTAGAAAAGTTTTGGCAAAATAATATCGGCATTAATTAAGCAAATTTAATTTTTTCTCACTTTTAAGTCAATACAGACACTTTTAAAATTAAATATACAACAACATCATGGCTATTTAGGTAAGGTATACACATATACATACGTATGTATCTAACACTGTACAATGACAAAACAAGCGAAGTTATTTTTTAACAGCTGTTTATCTTTGCTCGTCTTTCGTTTATTTAATTCAATTTTTATTTCTATGTGGACCGCTGCGACTATCTGTTCGCGCAGATTTTTTTCTATAACTCATGAACTTGCGCTGACTTTGCGATTTTGTTTATTTATTTTACCCTTGTTATTCTTTTTTCGTGACGGTATTTTTATTCTAACATTTTTCTGTATGCGCGCTGCTTTGGTTTTATTTTTTAGCCACCTGTCATACTGTGTGAAATGTGCAAATTTTCCATTTGCTTGGCACGTGTATTTTATCACAGCTCGTTTACTTTGACACTTTTCCTGCTTTTATTTGCATTGTTCCGCAAAATCGACATGGGTTTTATTGCAAATGTATATTCTAAGTAAATTTTTTGGCGCAAGCATAGAAAAAAACAAGTAAGGAGCCTTCGGAATAAGTATACTTCGTCTATGCGGAACTTTTCAACATTAGAAAATTTAACTTCAACCTATGAACTTTTTATATATACTATAATAGGGGTATTGCCAGAGTCTTGCAAAACCCTTGCACGGTGCACGATTTGCAAAGCTGTCCCATACGAAAACCGGTTTTTACCGTGCAATCCGTGTAATTTGTGCACCATGCAGGGGCGTTGCAGGACTCAGAGAATACCCCTATTATAAGCAACCAGTGGGTGTGGATGTAGTGGGATGTTTTCACCTACACTACTTAGATGGGGTATTTATATAACAAAAACTTATATCTGAACAATCAGAGGTAAACATTTACACAGTAGACCTTGTATGATTAATTAGTAAATACATAGGTCTTAGCTGTATAAATGTGCGAGTATACATACAGTGGCGGTCAAAAATAGATGAATGGTTTTTCGTTTTTAGTATTTACAATGTTTTTCATGCTAAAATTTTTTTGATATTTTTTTATAAAAATATGGTTCATGCTTTTACAAAAAGTATACAAATCAGATTCAAATTACAGAATTACAGAGCTTAGAAAAATTCCAAAAATTTATATCTAAATTTCGAGCTTTTTATCCAGAATTTTTAGAAATGTTCTGGGTAGGCATTTAACAAACATATAAAATTCTAGTAAAATAAGTGCTAGTATTGAGCGGCTAAAAAATCGCATTGATTTTTAATAACA
>NW_016176275.1:0-2314 GCF_001687245.7 Rhagoletis zephyria
TTGAAGCATTAGCACGGGAATTCTTATAGGGCATTACAGGCTGAACAATCACTTGTCAATAAACTGGGATTTTAAACATACATGGGAACACATTTTTTAACTAAGGGCGCGATGAAATCTTGAGACTTAGGCTAAATACTCAAATTTGTATCAACTACTGGATTAGTAGATACACTGTAAGTCCATGATTGGGCGAAGGAGAGGTCTTAGATTCGAACAACTCACAAAATTAAAGCATATAATCATATGAAGTAGGCATTTTTTGTGACACGGATGAAGAGGAATTAAACCGATAGGATGCAAGAATGTGATAAATGATGTGAATGCAAGAGAAGAAAATGTAGCGATAATAGCGAATGCAGGTGTTTCATCCCTCAGGAATAAATAATTCTGTACAATATGTATTGCATATTTGCATATAATATTTGAAAATATATACATTGCACATAAATGAACGCACATAAAAGCATTTACAAATGAGCACATGATTTAACATTAAACCCAAGAAAATGAAATAATAATAGTTTCTTAAAAAAATATACCGAAACGAAATAAAAACGCACAATAACAAATAACAATTTCATAGATAAAAGCTCCATAAAACAATAAAATGTTCCTTCAATTTATTAAACGAAAAGAACCAAGTCGAATTTCAGTTTAAACAACTTTTTGCAAAAATATATAATTTTAAAGCATAAAAAATGCATACCATGCCCACATGCACAGAACAAAATTAATAAGTAATGTATGTTATATTTTACTTAAAGTTAGTTAAGGTAAAAGGCATTAAAAAATCGTCTGCGAAATTTTAAAGTAAGGTTAAGTAAATGACTTGATTTTGAAGTATTTAGGATATTTTCGAGGATAAAAGGGGTGTAAAAGTAGTACTCTGATTTCTGAGATACATACATAGGTGATTTGATACCACATGAGTGTTTGAAGTGTGCAGTGGTATTTACTGTGGCCCAAATCGAACCAGATGCCGTATAAATTTGGTTCAAACATTTTTCGATAGACGTTCATACAAAATGTTTATCGAGATTCCATCAAGACATTTTAAATTTCGCCTACATTCGACAATAGATTTTTTTTTAAATATTTCTACTGGATAATCAAAATACTTCCATAGCGAAAGTTTAATGACTTCTAGCGAGCTTTAATTTACTGGCATTAGGGCGGTACGATAGGGTAGTAGGAGCAGAGAAAGCGGTATTTGAGGTCAATTAACTTTAGAGCAAATAAAAATGGCTTCCTCGCGACAATAACATCTATATAACTTTAAGATCCGACATTTGTAACAAGCAAATTTTTCCAAACATTGACACCACTTCTTGTAACTGAAATTCTAGCTATGTACCTTGGTAACGCTTTAATTTATGCAGCAATTCAGCTATGCAGTTTTGTAGAAATTCTGGTGTTGCATAGATCACGCAGGATAGGCCTGTTTGTCTTTAAATTAAGATCCCTGATTTAAGTAAAGAGAATATTGATTGAAAGATACTCTTGTTGAATGAATATAAGTCTAACTTAAGAAGAACGCGCTTTAGTTTTCTTTCGTAGAATTTCTTTCACTTTTCCAAGCTGAAGTGACAAATAGATGTGTGGATAGGAGTTTGCGAACATTAAGTTCCAGCCAAGCTGAGGTTAAAATCCTGCGCAAGTTTCGAATTACTTAAAGTCAACTCGGAAATGCAAATCACGACTGAGTTATATTGTAAAATACAAAAGACTAACCCAGCTTTCCTTGGCTCCCAATTCCTCGGCCAAATCCGACAAACGGTTGTATTGCCACATAACAACAAGAAGAAGACTTTATTCACAATCAGTGATGATTGAGATAAATAGGTGTGACTAAAATTTACTTAAGGGGAAGGGCGAATAGAATACAGAGCGGGCTTGGGTCCAAACTAGCGGTCCTAACACGCAGATGGCGGATGGAAACCTTTTATCCTAACTAAGGGACTCGCTTTAGGGATAAAAATTATCTTTCAGAACGTAGTGTTTCTATACTCAATTGCTTAATGAACGAACTGAAATAATAGAAAGCAAAAAGTAGGTTTCTAACAATTGGAACTAAACGAAAGTACTTTTATAACTTTAATATTTGAAACATCCAAATTCTTCCTTAAATGCTGGACAGAAGCCATGATAAACGAAAAAAATTAAAGAGGTGAGCATAAAGCTATGACCTTATGGTCATACTAAGAGGTGCCTATTTTCTTGACCAGCTAAATAAATTACTCAGTTTATAAGAGAGATAGTTTTACTCGACTTTTACAGAGATTAAGCAACTCTATTCCAATTGAATTTAGAA
>NW_016176275.1:3269-9349 GCF_001687245.7 Rhagoletis zephyria
ATTATGTAAATAGTAAGTGAAAATATTTATTATTAGTAGATTTTGCATACGTCATGTCACCATATCCAACGGTTGTCATGGTAACGACAGCCCACCAAAATGCATCGGGTATGGACTTGAAGAAGGAATTTTCGCTTCCAGCTTCCGCAAAATAAACCGCCGATGAGAAGAGTACAACGCCTAGAATCAAATAAATTTGTTGGTTTCTTCGCTTTGGTTGTTTTGAAAGAAATTGGCATGAAGTTGTTGGAAAATAGGAAGAAAGGAAAAGTGGAAGGCAGGAAAGGACTGTATTTTACCGTGATGATTGCAGGATAAATTTAATGAAAGGAACGAAAATTTTTGAATATTAAGGAATTAGCTGGGATTTTAGGGCAGGCTTAGATGAGTGAACTATTTAATCGAGTTAGTGGTTCTGTATTGGCAGTTTAGATATATATTTTTTGCATTGATGTTGGTACTGTTAGTGGCGCTGATGGTTTTGGTGTAGGAATTTGTTAGTAATGTTACATTTTTTATTTATACATATGTATGTAGACAATTGTTTGGGGAGTTGCGTATTAATGTAAAATTTTGTCATTCGGTGTTTCTTTCATTGCACACACTTAGCCGAAGAAATGCACTGCGCAAAGAAATATTTTTTTTTCGACGCTGTAATTAAGTTCATTGATTGCCACTATTTAAAATCCAGATAACATTTTTTGGTTGTAAGAAGTTTGCCCACATATGTACTATTTGTTATTTGTCGTAAAATAATTACAATTTTTTAAGTCTACTGGGCATTCATTAATGAAGAAACTAAATTTTCTAAGTAATTGATAAGTTGAAAATGTTTTTTCTTGCTTTTTTTTTGTTTTAAAAGAAGCAAAGTTATCCCAAGCAGAATTTAATGTAAAAGTTGAGTTTAAAAGTCACTTAAGCTTCGAACGTTATTTCAAAAATAAAATTATATTTGCATCGTGTGGCAGTTTCAAAAAGATACTAAAAACAGGAAAGAAAAGCCAAGAAATAAAGAGTGTTGATGATTTATAAATGATAGTTATTAGGAAGGTCCTTGAAAATATCAACATCATTTGGCGCATCTTTATATTGTTCTATGAACAATAAAAAGACATCCACGAAAATTTCTAAATTTTAAACAAACTTTTGGGAGTCGCTACCAGGGTTTGAAAAAATATACATAAAAAAAAATTGCGAAAATTCGAAAAAATCTTAATTTTGACCAGCGATTTTTCGAATTTATATGAATAAGTTAAATTTTTCTCGAATTTTTGCGATAAAAAAAAATAAATTTTTTCAAAACCGGTAGCAACCCCTAAAAATTTGTTTTTTTCATTTTCACGGATGTCTTTATTTTGTGCGCAGACCAAAATAAAAAGTTGTCCCATACAAAATTTATAAGTGGATAATTTAAGGACCATCCTAAAATTTATACTACATAAATGTCTTCATGTATTTTAATGCGCTGAATGACAAAATAATGGAGGGTCTATTAAGCAATGGTACTTCTAATACCGTTAAAAATATTTCGGTTGCTGCTAAAAGTCGTTATATATATATACTTGAACTTGTAGATCAAGTAAAAAAAAAAAACAAATAAATAAAAATATTCGGAATCAGTGGATTAAAAATTGACTCATAAATATAACTATTGGTAAACAAACCATAGTTGCATTAATCTAGTTTTCAAATAGTATATGGAAGAAAAATTAAATATTTCTCTAAGAGGGAGCGAAACGCCAAGTTAATTAAAAGCGTTTACTAGCCAAAACTAGTGACAATTATTAGTAACTAACCGCACGAGAACCAACTTAGTTTGGACATTTTTGTGGTGATGTCACATAAACAGCTACGGAGCTGGTTACAAGAATTTGGGTCTAGTTTATTGAGTACCCTTAATTTAACCAGATATTTTACAGGGGTTCTGAAGAGAGCGCTGAATCAATTTTCCCCTTGAAATATGCAAACACAAAAAACAACTGTTTTTAAGTTTGACACTTTGTCAATTTTTGCATGGAAACGGTAAGGAGCAGAAATATAGAGAGACGGCGGCGCACAGTGGGACGTCCCCATATATGCTACGGCCAAAAGTAGTAACCGTCCTACAAATTCGCTGAAATTTACATTACATTTTGGCTCAAAATGCTTTTCAAAAACCGCTGAAACTTGCAATTGAAACCATAAGTATATGGCATTATTTAATATATACTTAAAATGTATTGTAACTCCTGTTGTTTAGAAGTTAAGAATGTTTCAACAGCGGACTGTTAAATAACCATTTTTGGAAGTACTTTTTGAATTCGCATAATTGCTTTTTCGGAATTCGCTAATCGGTTTTTATTAGTTTTGGCTGCGTAGTCCCATTGTGCGGCGTTGATTCGCACCGGGGTTATAAATGAAGTCCTACAGTTAATTGTTAAAATTAATGCGGATCAGTGGTAAATTCATTAGAGGTGCTAACTACAACTCAGTGGGACACAGGTTCGATTCCCGATTCGAGAAAAATTTCAAAAAAATACTTTTACTTTTTTACTTTTTGTAGTTTTCTTTTATGTATTTATATATTTTATTTTAATATATATTTATGTCACGTTTTAATTTCAATTTAAATCTTCCACAAATAATAAGTCCACAACTATAATTGCATTAAAACCATACTAATAAAATACTAATTGGAAGAACTAAAAAAGGAAATATAAATTTTTCTAGTTGCGTGGTCGAATCCACGGCGCCTTTAATACGGATTAACAATGGCCTCTATCTTTGCTATAAGGCACCTACGATCCAATATGTTAACATCACGAGGCTCGTGTCGAACAGAGCTAAAGGCCGAAATAAGTCGACCTAGTGAGAAAACCAATTTGAATTCTAAAAATGAATTTCAACAGCTGAAGCACCAAAGAAGTAACAAGATCTGTTAGCATTTTTGTGAATACCATTGTATTTGAACTTTACAATGTATAATAAATTCGCAGAAACTTTAGGGAATTTCGCATTTTTTTCACTATGAAATATGGTGATACGATGCAAAGCAGAGTTAATTTTGCCGACAAAAAATATAATAAAATAAAAATAAATAAATAAAAAAGTAATTATGTAAGTTGTGCTTGGGCTTTAAATGTATTCATGCAAATAAAATTATTAAAATAATTAAAAATAACTCAGTTTTTCATTTCGCTGAAACATTTTTAAACTAAAAAAAAAGATGTATACTAAATCAAAAGCGAACTGTTAAAGTATAGGTAGTAAAAAAAATTAAATACTCATAAGGAAAATAGTTTTGTAAGAACACAATTTATTGGCACAATTAATATTTTAGCACAACACCTACACACACGCACACTTTTTTTTACAATATGCGTATATTAAAATTTCACTTTTTAACACATAAATTAAATATTTATAAATGAAATAACTGAATATATATTCTACAATTCACGCACAACAAAAAACAAACCGAAAAATTCACAATTTTAATGAGTAACTGCCAAACAACGGAACGACAACGAAGATAGCCACAGCGTGACACAAATGCACCAAAATTACATGGTGACACAGAGGCACGGGAATTATTTGCTTATTTATATCATGTAAAATTATTGCAAAATTATAAAAATCCAGATACTTAAATATTTATAACTTAAAAAAAGGAGAAATGGAGCTGTTATTACACAAGTTGAAGTAATAGTTCGAGAAATAGATTGAAATAAAGTGAGAGTTGTAGTGAAAGTTTATATCCTTTTTATGAAATCAACATAAATATGAATGCAAACAGCTGTACAAGTTCGAAAATATTCAAATATAGCATGTTATCAATAATTATGATTATCAGGGGCGGTAATCATTTTGCGAAAAAAATTTAATGAAAAATTGTTTAATACAAAAAGTGAGACCACGAGTTTATCTATAGTGTATACTTAGATATTCTATTTATTATGATTGGTATTAATTAATAAAATTTTATGTATTTTTACAGTTTTGTATAAAATAACTTTTGACTCATATTTCCTTTAGTAAATCCTAAGTTGTAATTATCCGCATAACAAAGTGAGAAAAAAAGGATGGTATCAGCAGCATTTGCAAACAACAGCAAATATTAATTAACTATGCTGGATTTCTCTAATTTCACGCATCTGTTCAATTAAGCGGGCATCGGTGGACTAAATAATTGTATAATTAAACAAAAAAATTTGAATCAAAATAATTTATATCTTCAAACGAAAGGTATCAGAGTTAGGGGATAATACGTTGTCAAGTTTCAGTAAAATCGGTGCAGGTGTAGGTACTATTATGTCCACCTGCCACCATTTAGTCTCAACACTGTGCGCCGTGACTTAACTTATTTTTATTACAGCGTTATCTTATATTAGAATTTTCTTACGCGTAAAATCAACTTTCTTTTTCGGGAACTCTAGAACTACTGAAAAGCTACTCAGAACAGTTTGATTTTTTTTCTTTTTGCGTCATTCCGTATTCCAACTTCACAGACATAAAAATGTCACATAATTTTTTCAAACAGAATCATTTTCTTTCGCTTTTTTGATGTTAGCGATTTAAAATTGTTGAACCTAGAAATTATTTTTTAAACAAGTTTAAAAATAATTTACATAGTTGAATGTTTGTAAGAAATCTTATTAAAAGTGTGAACTTTAAACTGAAAATTTAAAGACACATTTCTTCGTGTTCTGCTGTAGCTGAGCGTGGAGGGTGCTTTCTAAAATTCGTTTGATTCGTAGAGTTCCTGTTTCAATTGCCGTCTGACGCAAATTGTAATTTTTGATTTATTTGGGTTTTCCTAATTCCTAATTAAATATAAATAGGCATCTGTGAAGTGCAGAAGGAAAGCGTACACAAATGAAAAAATCTCAAACAAAAAAATCTACTTAAAGTAAGCCATAGGTCGCTTGGGCCGCATTATGTGTTTTAGCTTGAATTAAATACGATATAGTATATATTTTCCCACTGTGGGTTTGCAGAAAAATTAGGTCGGTTAAAATTAATATAAAACTTTATAATAATAATTAATTCCATTTACTTATATATTACAACAACCAAAAAGTATTGAAACTAAAAAGTTATGTACACATTTTCTTCTTTAATTTAATACGCATAATGACTAACTTCCGCCCCTGATATTTTATACATATAATAGGGTAATCCTTTTTGGTTTAAATAAATTTACTTATTTGCTTTCATGTATACCTCATATCACCATATCCCACCGTGGTCATGGTAACCACTGCCCACCAAAATGCATCTGGAATGGACTTGAAGAAGGACATTTCGGCGCCAGCTTCCGCAAAGTAAACCGCTGATGAGAATAGGACCACACCTACATACGTTTCGGCCCAAGGTACATATGTATGTATATCGTCATACATCAAGCAATATTTATGAATGTATAACAATAGTCGATTGCAAATACATAATTTGAATGAATGCAACAACGTGTAGAGAATTTATGGCAGGGGTAAGCGGTACATGGTTGGAGGAAAATGTTAAAATGATTAGTTTGATTGTAAATTTAAATGGTAAAAATTTTAAATACATGAAATGTAGATGTGTAATATTTTTATTTTCTATAACAAAATAACATTTGATTTGAAAAAAAAAAGAAAATTAAAACATTTGCCTTTAAATTCTGCTTGGAATTTGTTTACATCGTTTGAGAAACACACATACATAGGTAATTTTTATATGCGAACAAATTATTGTTTAGCGCAAAAAGCACATAAACATGAACTAACAAACAAAAAAAAAATAGTTTCTGTTAATACAGGAATTTTAACCGTAAACCGAAAAAAATTCCTTTGGTGTATCCTGTAGTTCTTCGTTGAAGGGCGACGCACACTGGCGCGCAGCTGAACTGAAACTTTGAGCATTAACTTCTCACGTTATTAAACACTGAACAGAAATTCATTATTATTAACAGTTATAATAATTTTTACGATTATTAGCTGAGCTACGTAACTACGTAAAACAAAAATGTAAATTGTAGATAGTTCATAAAGTTTCACAATTTAAATAGAACATTTCTCTAAGAGTAAGTAAATGAAAATCGATTAGGTATTGTATAAAAA
>NW_016176276.1:0-9348 GCF_001687245.7 Rhagoletis zephyria
TGGTTTCATCGTCTATGACAATGCCCTCAACGGAGTCACGAAGCAAACGTTCGTACAATTTTCGGAGCCTTGTTTCCCTCACTTCCAGTTGTCTTTCACCTTTTTTAGGTACTTTCTGTTCTTTTTTTGAAGTTTTCAACTTGCACCTTTTCTTAACCCTTTGTATCATGGGTGCACTTGTTTTTGCTTTTTTTGCCAAATCTCTCCCGGACATTGTTTTATTTTGGCTTATTAAAGCCAGTAAACTTTATTCAAGATTCTGACCAGTTGCACACTTTTTTGATGGAAGCAGTATCACCAAATTTGTTAATGATGTTTTTGACACTATTTATACTTGACTTTATACCGTTTGGCCAACTATCGATACAAAACTCCTTTTCCAGTGGGGTAATTGTACACAATTTTTTTTCGCACTTCCTCTTCGATTTGCGGCAGCGCGAAAACTATAAAATTTATGTTAAAAAGACAATATTTCTTGTATTCTAACGGTACCCAAAAAAAGGGCATCAAGTGCCTATTTTCCAATAAATTTGAATTTGAAAGTGTGCAGTTTCTTTTCGGTACAGTCNAATAATGAAAAAATTAACGGCATTCAAAAATTTCAATATCAGCATTGAAGTATTTTTTGCTTAAAAATTACTTGTTTTATACCGAAATGGTCATCTAAGTTTAAATTCGAGACATTGATTTCAGGGAAACGAGAACTTTTACTAACCTTATTAATTTCGATGATGTAATTTGTTTTTTTTTTTTTTGTTGCATTTGAAATCATAACGTTAAACCGAACTCACGTAGGCGCAGCTGTGGGCAAAAGCTAGTTGCTCATAGAAATTTCTATTTTAAATTAAATAAGTTCGAAAAACTGCGCAAACTTTTAAATTGTGCTAGTGCTGTGAAAATGAGGCATACACAACTAAATATTTCCTTGTTGTGAAAAGTAAATAAAAACACATTCCCTACGCATAAAGCTAAAGCGATATAAGCTGTGTACTCAGTTATGAATGCGTGTACGAGTATCACAATTATGTGCGTTAATTTTCACTAATCGCAATCAGTGTATGCTGTGCGCTTACCAATTGCCTGGAGCACTTTTAACTTAACTCTTTCTTTATTATCTTCTTTAATTTTCCTCATTACCAATTTGAGCTTAATTGTAAAGCATGTGTACATGTTTTCAGGCGAATATATTTGTGTGCTAGTATATACATACATACACATCTGTTATATGTATAATATATTTTAATATATATACATACATATATATCTATGAAAAATTTTCGAATTTATGTTTGCAATCACCAGGATGTACATTAGACCGTACCAACTTACCAGCAAACAAAAAATGTAGGCACAACCGAGTCTAAAGTATTATTGCAAATTAATTAAAAATAATAATTTTTGACCAAACCTAAGGGTCACCTTTCTATATTTCTCGGTGACCACTCACACATTCAGCATAAAACATTTATTTTAATAGTTCCACTGGAATAATAAAAAAAAAAATCCTTTCAATTTTTGGAGAGCTTAAATTTGCGGGCATTAGGGTGGAATATTGGGATGGTAGGAACTGTAGGAGGGTTGCCACCTGATATAAAAATTAAATTCTACTTGATTTAATGGAACTAGATAATTTAAATATATATCACAATACGGGTGTCAGACTAAAGAGGTATAAAAAGGTTTTAGTTTGAAAATATTTTTTAACAGAGTTGCCATCTGTTTATAAAGTTGAATTTATTTAAATTATACATAAGTTACTGCAAACGAAGGCGTATAAGGAAATATTTAGCTTGAACATTAAGAATATTAAAGAGGGCTGCCATCTGTTTCAAAAGTTAAACTCAATTTATTTAGTAAATTACGTGATTTCTGTAAGATGTGTAGCACTTGAAATGGGTTTAAAATTCAATCCAATAAAATCAAAAGGAATGTAACGTGTTTAATGAATGTGCTCTTAATATTGAGTCCTAACCGCCGAAAAGACGTAAGCGAAATTTTTTTTTTAATTTTATGTTTGATGCAGAAATGCAAAAAATCAAGTTTAGCGGCACAGACCGCAGGTAAAGATGAGAGCGCTGGACTGATCCTTTTTTTTGAAATTGCCGGGCAAAAATACTTTAGACTCAGAAGGGTACGGCGAACTTTTTTTTTCTGGTACGGTCTAATGTACGTATACATAAGTATGCAGAGACAAAAGTACTTACGAACTGAACGGTTAGCGAAAGATGACGGGAAGAAAATAAAATAAAAGAAAGAAGAGTATATTGTTAGAAAGTTTTAGAATATTTAAGGGGAGTAAAAATATAAAATTTGTCAAGTGAATATTATTATTCTTTCATTTAAAATTAGGAATGCACTTGTTGAGCTAATTTATAATTTCCAAATAAAAAGTTTTGTTTTTATGATTAATTTACTATTTTTTAAAACACTTTTAATTAAACATTTTTTTTAGCTAAAAAAGGGTTTGGTGGAAAATTTGTGAAAATGAGGAATATTTTAAAGATTTTGGGGGAATTTTCTTTGACAGAGTTGGTAGAGTATATTCGGAAAATTTCTTACCGAATGTCAACTACAAAGATAATCGGAAAAAAAATTATTTAAAAAAAAGAATTTAAAAATAAATTTTTTTTTGATTTGTTTTTTTTTGCATAACTCAGCAAAAAATTATCGTAAGCTTTTGATACAAAAAATTTTATGTTTTCTTGTAAGCCACTTTACCGTATCGAAATTTGAGAAAAACTAGAATTTCATTGGAAACTGGATCAATAGTTTGCCTTGGCTACTACGCATGCGTCATACATAATTACAAATTGTATAGCAATGCGCGAAACTTTCAGCCCCGTCATGGAATCAGATTTCACGGTATATAAATTGAATCCGCCAACTTTTTTCTGAAGATGTGGCGAAATTTGATCTTACTGAATTATTTTTTGGTTTTAACTATGTGCCGCTGAATTGGAGTTTGATAGCAAAGCGGTTATTCAAACCTTTGTTCGTGCTTTATGTTAGCATAGATCCCTTTGCGATGACTTTGCAGTCTTAAATTAGTATTGCCAAGATGATCCTGGGGTTAAGAAATACTTATTTTCGTTTAGACACCTTGGTACTTTTTTCTCCGGTATACACTTACAAAATTTATCGTGGAAAAAATCAATAATCAGTGGCATTGCCTAAAGCAACGATGACGAGATTATATTCTCGTGTAAAACATGCATTTAAAATTTATCACCCAAATTCAACTTTCACTTACTTTTTTATAAACTCCTCCACCGGTGCTGTGGTGCCATCTTTCTCCATTGTCTCACAGACCGCCACACTGGGAAAAAAAATTTTATCATACGGCGTCAGGCTCTCGAAGACAATGCTCACAGCGAACAACTCAAAGTCTCGCTCAAAGGTGGAAATCAGACTGTACGAACCATAAGCAGACAATATAACGCAAAACAGCCAGAATAAACGTTCGCTGAAATGCAGTCTGCGAGAAGAAGTCAAATGAAAATAAATAAATCATTGAGAGTAGATATTTAATACATTCATTTCATTAAATTTTAAATACAGGAAATGCCCCTAAGCAGGCTATGCGACTCTATAGTGCAGACGAACAAGTGTGCTCTGTGTGGAACGAAGTCGAAAAGTAGCTAAAAAGCGTGAATCACAGATAGCAGCCGCAGCGCCTAAGGTGGTAAGTACTAAAGCTACTAGAATTATGCATGTCCTTAGATATGTTTATGTTTATGCGCTTCGTGCTTAGGATCCAGTAGTACAGCAATTGCACTTTTGCGTATGTGCTTGTGAGTGTGGATCAGAGAAATTGCGGCATACTTACTTGTTATTGGCAATATAGCTGATACCGGCCAAGGAGCAATTAGCGCAATAGTCGCGCAAACTGGCCAACAGTGGCCAGACCATAATCCACGATGCTCTTAGTTGGATACCCCAGCTGGAGGACTCTACCTAGTGGGCACACAGGCAGGCAAGCTCTTTTGGCTGGCTCACAAGTAGACCGACTGGTTGGTGGTCGGTAACTTCGTTGCCAGTTGCCTACTGAGTGCTGAATGGAGCCAAGTATGACATTCGAGTAGTGCAACAGCAGCTGGTGCAGCGAAATTACGGCAGCAAGACTACCTACGGTTATGCAAGTGTATGCCGAGAGTGTATACACTGTACAAACAAACATATGTGCATATGTGTAGGTTTGATTTTACAAGTATGTGCTTCTCATGTGTGCGTATGTTATCGGCCGGCCACAAGTGGAGAGCGTTTAATTGCTGTTTCCTTTTGCGTTCACCACAAACAAAGCGGACAAGCATAACGTGGTATAGTGCAATACTCACAGCAACAACCACATGTTGCAACAACAACAACTGCAGAATAATCGTACTGCTGGCACGGAAGTTGTGGGAACGGTGGGATTGTATGGAGCAAAAGTTTGAATGAATGTTAATATGGGTGTGAGTATGACTATGAGTACCTATGTGTATGGGCGTGGGTATTAGTATTATTATGATTAAGGGTATGCGTACGATCACGAGTTTTAGGATGAGTATGAATATGAGTATGAGTACAAGTATGAAGATGAGTATGAGCATGAGTATATGTATGGGTATGAGCATGAGTAAAGCTATGAGCATTAGCATGAATATGAGAATGAATATGAACATGAATATAAATATAAATAAGAGTATGAGTAACAATAAGTATAAATATGAGTAAGAGTAAGAGGAAAAGTATGAGTATATGCGTACGAGTATGAGTATGAGTTTGGGTATGAGTATGAGTATGGGAATGAGTACATGAATATAAAAATAAATATGATTTTAAATTTAGTTAAGCATTTGAATATACACACACACTCACACTGAAATTTAACTTCTGTTTTTTGACTTATTTTAATTCCTCTCTTACTCACAGTGCACTAGCTCAACAACCTTGGATTGCCTCACAACGAAAAAAAACAATGCATTCACGTGAGAATTGCAATTAATGTTGAAAAATTTTTTCTATATCAATGCAGCGCACAACAGGAAGCGACAGCAGTTGTTGGTGTTGTAGTTGCTGTTAGCGAGACACTCCAATCTGCATGATGCCTTCCGCACCATGCCTTTGCATCCTTTCCGTTTATGCAATGCCAGAGTATGTCATATTTTACAACGCCACATACCACACACACACATACAAATATTTTAAATAAATAAGTTCCGCTGTCAAGCGTATGTATATGGTGCGCAACTACATAGAATCAACAGCAACAACGCCAAGAGCAATTGCAACAATATACATACAGAGACAAGTTAAAAGTGTCGGTTACATGGCGTATACGTAACGTCTGAATAAAAGCAAATAAATAAATTTTCGTTGGTAAGTGGTGGTTAAGTGAAGTTAAAAGTGTGAGTTAATGAATGCATACATGGAGTAGTGAGTGAGTGAGTGAACGTGCGAACGAGTAAATGAGTGAGCTATTCAAGTGGAAGCGTGAAGGAGTGAATAGATGTATTGTTACCAACGTTCACACACACACACACATGTATGTACATACATTCATACTCGCACGCGTCGCTCATAACAAACAACATGATAAGGTACTTAACGCTAGCTGCAATTATGCAATTAGGCTCTGTTGTTTATTTTATATCAAAAACACTTAAAAGCAATTATACGCTTGCACCTATAATCACACATACATATACATATACATATACACACACACACACACAGTAGGGTTTGCGTGCTGACAACGAGTAGACCATTGTAGGCGGTAAAAGTGCTGGAACATGCGGACGCACACAGCTGCTATGATCCATTAACATCCCTACAAGACATTGCTGAGCACTTTAGGCAAAAATTCTCACACATCTACACTTTTGTTTTTGTAGTACGGCATAAATGAGTAGTTTGACTATTAGTACTGAGGACTTTCTGATGACAACATTGAGGGGAAAGTACTAAATTTTTACCCATGGCCTGAACGAAAATGAGGACTTTGATAAGCACTTTTGTGATTAGGGATAATGATAATATGAGTACTCATATGATACTCAGCTGTCTTGCAGGGATCTGTCGCACATACACACACACGCGCGCGCGAAAGTCTGCATACATACACATTAACAGATGAACTCAACGCGCTCACTTGGCATTCGTGCAAAATGAGGAATTAATATGGATTTGTAAATTATTAATGAGCGTCGAAAGCGCCTGTACGTGTGTCATTTATGCAACATGTACATTTATCGACATCCATAGAGCACATATGTATGTATAAATGGTAAGCCATGTGGAAAACCCTTTACACATAAAGCCATACATGCATACAGTTACAACAATAACACATTCATATTTACATATATTGACAGTTGGCACTCTTCGGCTTTTGTTGTTGCCAAATAGCAGTTGGCAAGCGGAAAATATTTAGCTATGCCGTGGCTGCTTAACCACTTCCGCTACTCCCGACGAGTTATTAGCTGCCAAAATGAGCTGCCAGCAGCGACAACTGACTATTTGACTGTCATCCCAACCAAGTCTGATGATCTTTAATGAGACATCTTAAAAGTTAAAATCGTCACGAATTTCGTGCATTACAAGCCGTTTACAAGCAGAGGGTGGACGTGTGGCATAAGCCCAAAGATAGAATATTTAAAATCCTCAGAAATTAGCGGAAGGTTTGTGGTTAAGGATTTACATAAGCATGTTGAAATCGTTTACTTATTTAAGTACCAAATTACTTATTCTTACTTGAATATTTTACTTATTTATGCAGCTTTTCAATAGTTCTAGAGTTCCTGAAAAGGAAAAGAAAATTCGACAAAATTACGCTGAAAAAAAAAAAAATATTGAAAAAAAGTCAGAGAAGTTGAATTTAAAAAAATAAATGAAAACTAAAACTGCTCTGAGCAGCTTTTTAAAAATTCTATAGTTCCTGAGAAGGAAACAGAAAGTTGTGTTTTTTAAGTCGAAAAAGTTAAATTTTGGAAAAAAATAAAACTAAAACTGTTCTGAGTAGCTTTTCTAAGGTTCTAGAGTTCCTGAGAACGAAAAAACGTTCTACAAAATTACGCCGAAAAAACAAAATTTTATTAGTCCACAAAAATAAAATTTTAACGGTTGCCATGCTACAAGCTTAATTTTGCAGGACTTTCTTTTTTCTTCTCAGGAACTCTAAAACTATTGCGGAGCTACTTAGAAAAGTTTTTTTTTTATCTTTTTCATAAAAATACCTTTTTCGACCTTTTCGAGAAAAATGTTTTTTTTTTCGGGGTTGTCTCAGGAACTCTAGAGCTTTTGAAGAGCTCCTCAGACCAGTTTTAATTTAAATTTTTTTCAAAAATTTAACTTATCCGACTTAAAAAAAAAAATGTTTTTTTCGGCGTGATTTTGTAGAACTGTCTTTTTCCTTTTCAGTAACTCTAGAACTATTGAGGACCTACTCAGAACAGTTTTAAATTTTATTTTTTTCAGAAATGTAACTTTTTCGACTTTATCAAAAAATGTTTTTTTCGGCGTAATTTTTGGAAAACTCTCTTTTTCCTTATCAGGAACTCTAGAACTATTGGAAAGCGGCTCAGAACAGCTTTTTTGTCTTTTTACGTCATACCGTATGCCAACTTCACAGACTTAATTTTGTCACCGTTTGTTTGGCGATTCTCCCGAACCGATTTCAAAACTTTCATTGAAAAGGTATTTTTCTGTAGATGTGGAGAGTTTTTACGGTTTCAAAATTGGTTAAAAATTTCGTTTAAATACTTCCGTATTTGTGTAAAATGCTACTTCAAGTATAAACTTTCAACAACTTGGATCCAGTATTTACAGAAATATCGAACCATTTCAATACCAACCTACCTTGCATAAAGGGCAACTTTTGTACAAAATGACATATCTAAATTTTTGCCGATGGACAAATGGACGGACAGACAGACATGGCTAAATCGACTTCTCTATTCATTCTGAGCATATTAGTATACATATATGGGTATATCTTTATCGTTTTATTTAGGCTGTTACAAACAGTCGTTATGTGAACAAATTATATAAGAATTGCAAATAGGCAAAGGGTATAAGAATTGCAAACACGTATGGCTGCACAACCAGTTGATTTTGGTATGTCAAACACTAGTTTGATTAGATACATTGACATAGAGGTACGCATCTATTGTGTCCTCAACTATTCATGGTACCTGGTCCATATCTAAAGATCCCAGAAATTTGAAAATATCTCCAGGGGTTAGCGATTGCATAAGTTCTACACTTGATCAGAGTTGGCGTAGGTACCTCTCCGATCTTATCGTAACCGCCTAGCATTCGCAAAGTAGGTGTAAAGCAGTCTCATCAGTAAACTCTCCGGAACGACATCGGTCGTTCGACTTGATCGCTAGCTTGTGCAAGTGACCTCTTAGTCTGCAGTGACCCGTCAGAAAACTACTACTAACTTGCTTTGAGGAGGTTTATGATTTCCCTATATCTTGTGAGGTTGTATCCTCCTAGAAAGCATTTAGCTTGGCGTAAATCTGCGCTGTTACACCGCCGTTGATCTCTGCGTGTGTTCCTCTAATTCCTGAGATACTTGCATGTAAATTATTAAGCTATGTTTATATGCTTCGCATCTGGCAGTCTAATAGTTCTTGAATGAAACACTAAGTATGTAAGTAGGTACGAATGTGCATCAAATAAAATAATTTCATTGTTCATTACACTCTTGTTTGGTGTTTTATATAAATAATCCCATAATTTGGAACTTAATCACAATAACCTTAGACCCACGCCGAATACTTATCAATTGCAATTATTAAAGTATATATGTATGTACTTATAGACATACATACATACATATGTATAGCCTTCCGGTGCATATATAATATTGTTTAAATGTGTTTTTGTTTTTTATTATAAGTGATATGTTATTCATGAAAGAATTGCAAACATTGCCATTTGAGATAATTAAAACCACATTTTCTTAGAAAAGAGTCTATACTTTCATGCAAATTCAGTAATCACTTAATTACGTACGTTCAGTAGGGTACCCATCGTAAATGTTTTTTTTTTTTTTTGGAAATTTCAAGATCCCACCTCCAAATCTTGTTCGCTTTTATAAGAAATATAATTTCCAATCTTTGTAGATTTTTTAAAGGTCATTTAGAGGTCGCGACCTGTTGATTTAGGCCAGAAAATAAAATTTTGTAGATTTATGAGTTTTTGAATGACTATTTTTGATTCGCTTTCAGGATATATAGGCCTTTAAAATGGTAGGTATACAGTAGTCTATTGTCGGACTTGGCTTTTTGGGAATTTTTATCGGGTAAAATAAAAAAAAAAAAAACATATTTCTCTTAATGTTTCAACCATTTGACCATCGAT
>NW_016176277.1:0-3454 GCF_001687245.7 Rhagoletis zephyria
GATGTGCCGAGGCCAACACTTCCGGGCACACCACCAGCACCTACCACACTGCCAATATTGGCCGGACTGGCAGTAGCGCTGGTCGCACCGGTCATTAGACCGGGCACAGGTACACCGCCAATGATGCCAGGCGGCTGTTGATTGGCCATTTGTTCGTGATGTGCATGCGAATCTGCAGGAAAAGAGAAAAGAGGATTACATATCGTACATANTTACATATCGTACATATATATATATATATATATATATGTAGTAAGATAAGTAAGATGTGGGTAAGCAATAATAATGGGGGGGAAACGATAAAGTTCAGCATTCATACATTAAACACGAATTTAGTATGTGCATGTACATGTGCTCATAGGCATACAAATATATGTGGTTGTGTGTGTGTTTTGGCTTGTTTACTCTGTATTTGTGTATTGGTGGCATTAACAGCAAATTGTTGGCATTTATATGCAGCTCAAAAACAGCAGCCGTTTATTCCTAGCGCTTGTGTGCGTACTTATGTGTGTACGCGTGCATATTGGGCATTGTGTCTGCTTCATTGGTTATGGCGCTAACGAAAAGGTTGTCTGTCACTATTGAAATGAGCGCCTATGAATACCGCATATCGCACGCTGAGCGCGGCACAAAGTCAGGCGTTGCATGCCACATAGGCACATGCCAAATTCTTTAGCATGCTATGTGCTCTAGTACGTGCGCTGTATGCCATATGTGGCAAGGCATTTGCGGCATCTCGCATTCAACTTTTGCCGTTACTACTATTTTTGGAAGAATTTTCGCCATTTAGTTTTTTCGTACCATCATTCCTTCGTAGCTGTTATTGCTTATTTTTTAGTTTCTTTTGGAAATTTTTTCTACATTTTTACCCTTTTGCGCTGCTTCCGAATTCCTTTTTAGTATTTAACTATGAGTTGAACACGCATACGGATTACAAGTTATAACCTGGCAGGAAAATGTATGTAAAGTAAAATATAATACATTTTTTATTTAGGAGATTAGCGCCAAGCTCGTTTCGATTTTTCTAGATTAAGTAAGGCTGGTTTAGGTGACCGTCCCCAGTTGGATATATATTTGGACCATTTGTGTTACCATATGATTTTGAATGACAACAACTACTCAATCGATGAAACTCTGCAGGCTAATCGCGAGACCGCTGACAGGGTTTACGTCGTTCTCCGCGACCACTTGGTCCTGGGTTGGTTGTAAACTGCAAAACTGCACTGCAACTGAAATCTTAAGTTCCCTAAAGCTGTACAGAAGATAGTGTTGAAGTGATTCCATCTCATCATCCTCCAGCTAACTGAGGTAATATGTTTTATAACAACCGGTCCACGAATATTCGACGCAGACAGCTGCAGCTTTTAAAAAATCATGGCTTTCTTCTTCCAGTTACCCCGCCCAACCCATTTTTGTCCGAAATGACAACAAAATTTGAAATACACTACTAATACTAAAGACGACCGAAATCTATGTGTTTGATTAGCGTATCTTACGCAAATACCAGTGGATTGAGCCCCATATAGCATAATAGGCTTCACTAAGGTTTCATAGAGCTAAGTGATTACTTTGGGTGAGATACCTTATCTCTAACCTACAGCTTTTCTTCAGCAACATAAAGCAACTGATGCTTTCCTCATTTATTTTTCAATGTAAGGTTTTCATCACAGCTTCTTTTATAGGACAAGGACTAAGCACTTCATCCTCTGAGAAAACGGCAAGCGAATAAAAATCACAAGTACTTGCTTGTGAGTAAAACCAGTTCCGTATGCTGATCAATCAGTCTCTCTAGCGTCTTCAGCAGACATAAAGATACACTGATTAGTTTGAAATCCTTAGGTGAAAAAGTAGATCTATTTCTGGCCTTCGCAATAGAGAAAGACCGATGACCCTCCACGTACGATTGCAAGCCGCCCACAAACACGATACCTCTAGATATTTTTGTGCAGGGTTCGAAGATTTGATGGACTTAAGTAATGCAATGAAAAAAGGAGGATATTGTTTCCATACAGTCATACAATAAACAAACTCTGGGCTCGATAGTGTACACAGAGACTTTAAACCGCATTCACTCAGACCTTAAATCATCTTCTTGAGCTCTCGCCCCGTGAATGCCTTAATTGGAGCCAAGTTTCATATGCAGCACAGGAAGAGCTGGAGGGTTAAATTTCTAGCTGCCTAGCTGAGCATACTAAATAAGTACCTATGCAGCTAGTGAATTAAGTATTACATTTCCCATCAAATATACTCAGTTAAGCTTCTCTTGTTTCGGTTTTTGTCTGGCAGCAATGGAACACCGATGGTTTCTAGTACATATCGTGATGCTTCAGGGATGCACTAAAAAGTGAAGCAGAATCTAAAGCAGGGGTTGCTTGCTGTTTAGGAAGGAATAGGTCCAGTTGTAGCATGGGGGTGTGTTGAGTGGCAAGAAAATTTGTACCATTGCCTTTGCTGAAGACATACTACCACAAAATAAAGAGTTACATCAGAAAAGGTTTGTGAAAGTGATTATATGTAGTTTGGAGCTTTTAAACGATATGGAGACAAATCGGTGGAAAAAGCTTCTCTTTTCTTTCGGGAGAGGATATAATAATGATAAAATCCTAGGTGAATGTAATAATTAATATCCATAGCATTTAGAAGAGATAATAGTTAGAGCGGCTGGTTATTGATAGCGTGTACTTAATATCAAGATGCCCACTTTGAAAACCATTCACTGAAACTGAAAAGCTCTATACTTTTGACAATAACAGCCCAAATACCGTAAACTAAAGAATCAGCTATTTAGTTTTAATGCCAACGGCGACAGAAGTAGATTTCGTCTCATAATTAAAACCAGAGCATAATTTTACCCTATGAAACCGAAAAACTTTTATATTAAACAAAGGATGCGTTGGAGCTTTGCGTTGGCATTAAAAATTATGACATTTATAATACTCGCTTACCGAATATAAAAATTCTATCTAAGGCAAAGATCCAGCAGTACCTCCTTCGATACGGAACTAGAAACTGCAGCCTTAACTGCCTACCATTCGATTTTCCTGCAGACTGCAAAAGTAAATTTGTAAGTATGTCGTGATTGTTTTACTTGTACATATGTATTCGATGTCCGGCCGGTTCAAAGCAACGTCATCCCACTAAAGGCCGAACTAAATGTAGTAAGTGAGGATGATGAACGAAAATTTTTGTTGGCCATTTTTGGTTACAGACATGCATGCAAATATGTATGTAAATATATATGAAAGCATATACTACATATGTATGTGTCGGCGCCTTTATGTGCATATATATGTAGATAGGAGAAAGCTTTTAGAAATTAAATTAAGGCACAGCCTTCATCTGATAGATGTTCTGCTGCTGCTGCTGTTGGCGCGAAGCAACAACATCAACAACATGGAAATATTTCAGTAAGTCAGACAACTCGTTGGCATTTGCATGACTAAATACATACATA
>NW_016176277.1:4595-9347 GCF_001687245.7 Rhagoletis zephyria
TGCCATTTGATGTAAAATATTGCCAAAAATGGCACGGTTTGAGCCAAGTTGGCAGCCCTGGTTGCAGTGTATATGGCACACCAGTATGAAAAATATTGAGTACATACATATGTATGTATGGAGGGTACATATTGTTGTGGTGTACTCGTGTATTTTTCGGAGTGCATTTTATGCAGGCTACTGTGTTTCTATTTTTACTTTTTTTTTAAACAATTGTCATAACAAAAAATTTCTAAACATGTTCAAAATAACGTGTAATGATTAAATGTTATCAGTTTTTATAAAAAAAATAAACTCCCAGTAAAAATTCATATCGAAACTATATGAAGGTACAATTGTACCTTTGCGCCCGGTTAGCGTTGTAAGAATATGCGCCCGGACGAGGGTTAAGTGTAGCAGCAAAGGGAGTCTATGAATTCGTTGGAAAGGAAATCGATTGCCGAATAGCAAAAGAGAAGAGGAGACAAAAACAAAAAGGAAATTTAAATTTTAAGTAAAGTACTAAGCTTGGTAAATATACAAAGTGAAAGTTTATTGAGTTGTAATTATTTAAAATAGAAGAACTTTGCTCTATGCGATTTTAATTAGCAAACACGAATTTTAAAATATGTAAATTGACGGAATTAAAGTAGTTAAAAAAAAAATTAAAACTGTTAGACCTGAATTGGAAATTTTATTTTTGTTTTATTTTAGAGCAAAGAAAATTAAGACTCTTGCGCACTCCGACTTTAGTAACAGGGTAATTAGTGGAGTTGTAAAAAATGAAATGAAGTTATCAGTTTATAATTTTAGAGTCAAATACTTGGTTCTAAAGCTAACTATGAGAGTTGAAGATACAAGAGTAGAAACCGAATGCAAATAGAGGTTAAATTTGTGCGATTTTGAAGCTTCCATATTCGCGTTCGTAAGAAAGTTTCTCCCAGGATGATAGTTAACGAAATTTAAAAAAAAATCAAGAATGATTCACAAAACAGAGTAAATTAAAACAAAAAAAGAAAAATCAAATTAATAAACTTTTTAATATACCAAGTTCTTGTAAAAGTACTAAAAACGAGAAATTAATTAAATTTTCCTAGTCCCTTAAAATTTGTTTCGATAAATTTTGATTTTAAGATTTTAGCAAAAGTCATTATCTATTAAAAAAGTTTGAGATTGATAAACCTAGGATCGTGTAATTTTGCAAAAGATATTAAAATGATTCAACGATATTCTGATACAAAAAAAAAAGTTTGAAATGTTAAGCTCTCACCCCTAGCGTTTTTCTGAATGGAAAAAATATACCCATATTTTTTTGTGTTTAGATACATAGTATTTCAAAGCCCATGAAGTTTTTCATGTATCTACTGTTCTAAGGGGAAAAACACTTTTTTGTAGAAATGGTATAAAATTCTTGGATATTTTCGGTCGGAAAACTCGGTTTCTTTTCAGGACAATTCCAGTAATAATATACAACTTTTTATTTTACCATTTTTTAATACTAACGATTTTTTATGGGTACCCCCATTTTATTTTTTGAGGATTTGGGGGGGGGGGGATATAAAAAATAGTTTTTACCCATATAAAATATACGGAAAACTTTGAGCGCTTTGAGCGGCCTATTTGAGCAGCAATTAATTTCAATTCAAAGAAATGCATACAGTGGCGTGTCATTCAGTTTAGGTGCAGCTTAGTGCATATTTTTAGGCGCATTAATAATAAGGCGGATATGAAACATTTAAATACTTCCGGCGTATTCTATGTTCTTTGCTATTAATATCTCTTGCAATGATGTGAGGACAAACAAGAATCCGAAATAATATGAAAGTGGTAAAAAAGGGGGAAGCGATTCTTGCCTTCTTGTGAACAAGATTTTTAAGGCGTTTTTTTTTGTTTTGTTTGCTTGTTCTTTGGCTCCCAATATCCATCAGTCAAGAGAAAGGTGAGGGTCCAAGATTTCTAACTTACGGTACAACTTTGCACTTAGTACTAACCATAAATTACGACTGCTTTCACCAGCAATTTAAGCGTTAACCTGCTCCTGTCGTTGCTTACAATGCTGTGATCCTTTGAGTACACCACTTTTTTTAGTTTTTGATTTTTTTTTGTGTAAGATGATTTTTAGAATTCAAGTTTTATGCGTTTGGATATGTAATTCAGTTACCTGATAATGAATATTTATAAATATGATAAATATTTTTTATGCAGTTCAACAGTATTTACAATTCATATACTCTTGCGAACAAAGAAAGTTTTGGTGGTTTATTTATGTTATATATTTTTTTTTTTAAAGTCCAGCTCATTCTATTACAAACACAATATAAACCCACATTTTAAACCGTCTACAAAAATTAAAAAAAAAAAAATTCTCGCGAAAATTTAATTTTTTTATTCGAGATTTTTTGCAAAAATTTTAGTTCCATTAAGAGATCACTCACTCCTTATCTTGAGAGTGTAAACATATATTTTTTTTGACTTTCGTGCTGTAGTGTGGAATTATTACTTTGACTGTCTTGCAAGAAGTTAATGCACACCACAAGGATTTCGTCTTTGACGTCATAACTAAAAAAGGAAAGCAGTTTTACCGCCATTTTAGCCATCTTGCATCACTTCTTGAGGTTCTCTTCGTGTGTGATATCTGTAGTAAAATATTCAGAAAAGTTGGTGCGCATCGGAAAGTGGAGAACCTCGAGTTTTTCCTTTTTGCTGTCTTCAGTTAATTTACTAGAACTTTAGTATATTTGCGAAACACTGAAAGGGTAGTCAGAAATGTCAAGAATACTCCGAAGTCTCTATGCCTCAAACATCTTTTCAACGATACCAGAAGTCCTACTACGATTTTCTATGGTTCTCTTGTTTTTTCATAGTAGGGTTATAATTTTCCTTATTCCACCTCATGGTCCTAGATCTTCTTTTTGTGCTAAAGAGTGGACGTGAATTTGGTGCGCTAAAAGCGGCTTGCTTGTTAAGATATCCATTGCCAACGCAATATCTTCAATTAAGTTGAGTCCAGAGAAGCTTTTGAAGATACTTTCGATGAGTTTCATGGTAAAATTATAAACAGCTGAAGTAAGAAAACAGCTTTCTTGCTTTATTTTCTCAATTTTCTTATAGAAATTTTGAAAGATGCATTTTCAAATAAGACAATTTTGTCTCGCTCTAATTACTACACCTAGTATAATTTCACCATGGATGGGTTCAAAGCTTTATTGCCAGAACTCCTGCACATTTGAATGTCGTTTAGGGGTTGGGAATAAACTACGCTTGTGTTATTAAAAAGAAAAAATATTTATATTAGAAAAGTTTCACTCGTTATTGCTTTCACAAATGCATTTCGCCTCTGAGCAATTTTACCTAAATTACAGCACATTCATAACATTTTGCGAAATTTTTAAACAAAATTATGTGTAAACCTAAAAGTGCTGCTCACCTCGAATTCTTTTTCCACATTCCACTTGTAATCCGTATGCACATAAATAAGTACAACTACACGTACATACCTATTACTCTTTTTAAGTATGTATGTGCATGCATTTGACAAATCCATTTACGTACAAGAAGCATTCCTGTAACACTTACCTGTCTGATATTACACAATGCGCCATTCGTACGGTGAGAAGCGGGAAACAAAGAATACAACAATACTAACACCAATGTAACTGAAAATGACGCTCATCTGCCCCGCAAAGGGGTGTGGTAGAAAGCACAAAAGCACGACGACGACGATGATGATGATGTTGATGATGATGGCACCGGCAACAGCATTCGCATGTAAAGAGAAGAAATTCACTTTAAGTTAGTAACTTCCAACATTTCAAGCAAATGAAATTGCAAAAAAGTTAAAGCTCTTTCACATAGCAAAAATTTGTCGGCTGCATTTTGGAGTATTGCTTCAGCAACTTCAGCTGGCGGTAGATAACGCAAAAAATATATGCAGAAATTGTTTGGTTTGGAAAGGAAGTGAATGTGTTGGAATGTATATAAACCATATAATGATAGGTAGATCATTAATCCCAAGCGAAAATTCAAAACAACTTAGCTTCGCTTGATGCCACAAGCCATTACAAGCAACTAATGAAAGAGGCCGCACTGTGTTCTATTTTGCAAAAAAGAGGGTCAAAATCCGATATCGCGAATGAGAAGAGGGATTTTGAAATAAATGTAACAGCATTTTCGAGCTTTTTAGGTGGAAAATTAAGAAAAATAGTCCCTTTGGATAAAAGAATTACTGTGACCTTTAAAATAACCTTCAAATATAGCAGGTTTAAATTTTTTATTTTTTGACCTGAAAGCAGTATGGCGTGAACTTTTTAAAAGTTTAAATACACGTTTTGCCGTTCGTGCGTTAAGGAATTCATTTACAAAATCCAACCCAAAATGTTTCCTTTAAAGGTATAGAAGACCTTCTGAAAGTTTTTATTTTTATTTTTATTTACCTAAAAACAGACTGCAATGAACTTAAAAAAAATCGATCATGGAAATGGAGGCCGTGACGGAAGATCTGCTAAAATAGGTACTAAGAACTTTTAAAAAGTACATTGCATACTAGTTTCTTGTCAAAAAAAATAGAGAGAAGTTAAAACCCTCTCTTTCCAAGGAGACTATTTTTCCTGAATTATAAATTTAAAAATCTTTAGCTATCCTCGGGTTATTTGATTTTTCCAAAATAGAAAACTGTGCGCAGTAACTAAAAAAAATAAAGAGTCTTAGTTTTTCGTCAAAAGAAATATTAAAGATTTATATACCAATCATCTCTTATCTCAGTATCGGTATAAA
>NW_016176278.1:0-9347 GCF_001687245.7 Rhagoletis zephyria
ATACGCCTATTTTTTATTTTGAAATCAAAAAAATATTTAGATGTCGGAATGTTGGTTTTTCCCCATATAAAATATAAATATATTTTTCGGTACAGAACAATCCTAGGGGGTGAGAGAATTAATATTCCGACTTTACTTTTTTTTCGACCACCTTAATGTACATACATACTTATGTATAACCGTCCGCTGTTATGCATTTCCTCTTTTGGACTTGACCGTTTCTGGACGTACAACAAGAGCACTGTAGTAGATGCCAATTTTTTAACAAGTCCATCAACTTTATTTAACTTAACTTTTCTATGTACTACCTAGAATGTCTGCATATATACATACATACGTATATGTGTACTACGTGCATAAGTATATATTAACATTAGAGTTATTCCAGCCATGTTAAAGATATACTACATACATTATGAAAGAATGCAGTTTGTTATGAGTACATAAAAAGTATTTATGGGCGATAAGTCTAGGCGCAATATAGCCAGAGCATGCACTTCTTTAGGGGTTTTAATATGGTAGAAGAGTTGTGAGAGAAGAGTGCGCAATAGATCTCTAGGATCAAAACTTGGCCAAAAGTTAGTGATTGATATGGTTGGTATATGAGCAAACGTAGTTAGTTGTTTTTTAGTTTCACTTCTTATTTCCACAGAAAAAAACGCTAAAGCATTCCTCTTGCATTTATTTCAATCAAAGGAATTCCAGGAACAAGTACAATAAAATGTAAACCAAGTAGATATAACTCGAAAAATCATAATTGTTTTTGTTTTTAATAACTTTGGGAAATTTTCAAATAAAATGTTCATATTAGCAGCAATGGACGTTGGCATTAAATAAAAGATATCTGTGAAGTTTCAAGAGCGTGCCAACAAATAAAAAAAAAANTAAATTTTAATAATTAATTTAAGTTACTTCGAAATGTTCAAATTTAACAGTGAAAATATGCTTCTTGCCTAAACGAACGATTTTAGTGTAATAAAACTATTTAGTGTGACTATGATTTGGGAAACTAAAGTTCCATTAATACAATTTTTATTGGCACACTCGAAATTCATCCTAAAATTTATTTTAAATTATATAACTTTTAGGTTAAGGCGTGCGGGTAATCATGGTAGCTGACAGCGTAAGGTGTTATGGGACGTATACGTACGTAATCTTTCGTCATTTTTCATTTAAATACAATTTCGCAATGGAATGTTATTCTTTACGCAAAACGGAAGATAATGCATTGTATAAGACAACTGTGCCCCTTTTTCTCGACCAAACAGACTTCTTTGTCTAAACATTTAACAACTCGTGAATTTTCCTCAGATATCCATGAGCCTCTGCAATAACGGCACAACTTAAAATTTCATGTTTTTGAGTTTTTTAGTGGAATAACCAAATTTTTCTGTGCAAATCGACATATGCTTGGTTGTTACCAATCCGGCAGGGGCGCAGTTTTGCCATTTGTCACAAAACCGAAGTAGGCAATCCTTACTACTGAACAATAACACATGTCTCACATTTATCCTGAATATTGCCATAAGTTAAAAACTTTGGATACGACAGACAAAAAAGACGGGGCCTATAGGGCCACGCTGCGATAGGGCGCAACGCGAGCCACGTGGGACCGTAATAGGGAAATGATGAAGGAGGCGAGACGTATTTGCCGCAATAAGAAGAGAGAGGTCAGATAAAGGCATTCCCGTCGACTGGAATTTAAGTGTGCTCTGCCCAATTCACAAGACAGGCGATCCCGCAATACTCGCCAACTACCGAGGGATCAACCTTCTAAGCATAGGTTAAAAGGTCTTATCGAGCGTATTGTGCGAAATACTGAAGCGCGCCGTCAATGAACTCATTGGGCCTTACCAGTGTGTCTTTAGACCTGGCAAATCCAGCACAGATAAGGTATTCACAATACGAAAAATATTGGGGAAGTGATTTAGCAGCTATCCGTTGATTATTCCTAAGGGACGAAATGTGACTTATTTCAAAAAGTTGTATGGAATTTGCTACAAATATTCCTTAGCTAGAGGCTGGTACATTAAACTGAGTAAATCTAATTTAAATTTGATGTGTGGTACATATGTATGTATCAAGTCTATGCTACAAATACATGTCTTTCGTGCTTTCAAGTTGTAATGTCTCCTTTGGCAACATCTTCATCAATCATTTTTGAACTTTCCGACTTCATTGTAATAAATTAAATTATGATATGTGTGATATTTAGTAGGTATGCATATATGTATGTGTGTATGCAGTATTTGATACATTTAATATGTAAACATTATTAAATGACACTCTATTTTAATTTACAAAAAGAAAAAAAAAATCACGACATTCAGATGGTAATAATTTTTAAATGTCAAAGTATTGTGTACATAAAGCAATTCACACGATAAACGTGGGCACGAATGACGCGACACTAAAATACAATGCCGCCACGGAGAATGGCACTTGCCGCTACCACACCAAGTTGCATGCGACATGTGCCATGGATATCATGTCGTGTGTGGGCAAAAAGCATGTGCATTGCATGTGTGTGTAGATACCTGTATATGTATGTATGTATGTACATCCATTACCCATTGCAAAAATATGTTGAAATCTTTTACAACAAAAGCAAACCACAATAAACAAACTCTAGCTCCAGAAGTGTATGTATAAAGTTATATCCCCCCAAACGTTTAACATTCGGCAGAAGTGAAAAGTAAACAGGTGTATATTCACATCGGTACCACCACTCTACGATGGGTACCGGAACACCTAGTCGCCGACAACAAGCGCATACATACTACTCGTACGAATGTATGTTTCTACATATTAGAGACGGAGGTTTTAATAATAGCAAACAAATTTATTTGTTTACTTCTTTGTACTGCCTACCAACAGAATAAGTTTCTTTCGATTTCACGCTTTTTCATCTATGTTAAATGTATGTATGTATGTATGCAAGCACTAAAGACCTCCACACATTTTCATACAAGTACATTTGTCTGTAAATACATACATATGTATATCAAAAAACATTAGCTATGGCAACAAACCTAACAGTAGCCAGCAAACAATAAACACAAATAAATGAATGGTTACCAAAATGATTGCAACAACTAAAACTGCAAGCCAAGCGTGTAAAGAGTTAGCGGTAGAAAATAGGTACAAAAAAAGATACAAACATAACATCGCGCTGACATGTGAATGCAAGTAAAAATTTAATAATTATACTTAGCTGCACATACATATATATGTATGTAGATAAGAATAAGTAAGAATAACAATAACATCAATAACAACTTGGCAAAGTAAAAGTCCAAAGCAGATATACATACAAATGTATCTATATCATTTCCTCAAGCCAAGAACTGTGAACAACTTTGCGATGGCTGGTTTTGAAAGTTTTTTCTGGAGGTTGTATGCACATTCCTATGTATCTATGTATGTATTTATCAGCGTACAAAATCACAGGAAAAGCTCCCAATTGGAATATCAAAACATAGAAGAAAAATTCTTATTCATCTGCTTTACCAATCAACATATTTAGTTTTTTCAAAAGCACGTCGACAGTATCAAATCTTGCAGTTTTTAAAACAAACTGTTTTACTGACTTCCAAGAAAGGTTTAAATTCAATACCTTATAAACAGACTTTTCAAAAGTTGTCGGCAGAGTGTCTCATTGCATGATCTCAGTTTCTAAATTCTAGGTTTAGTGTTCTTTCCACCCACTTCTCTTGTGTGGATAAAATCGAACCTTTCTAAATAACAGACTAAGTATGTGCTGGTGGTATTGATAATGATGATGAGCAACAGAGGCATACAGCATCTGGAATTAGGTATTTTTGGAAGTCAATAAGTGTTATAATTTCAAAAACATATACACGAAAGCTGAACCCCTTTACTGTGTTTTACTTCATTTCATTATAATCTCCGTTCATGAGAAACCTTACGGAATTAAATAGAGCATTACAAATCATTGACGTTGGTCGAATGAAGAGCACAGAACATGCGTTGGAGATAAATAAGTATGTGTGTATGACTGCTAATAATATTAACATCTGAACCAATGAGAAGACTATATTTAATAACAAGTTTTCACCTTCTTTGCTGAAAATACTTGTAAAAATTACATTACCGCTTTTTGCGCGAATTCTATTCCAGTAAAACGAGGACGTATGTTACTTACAAAGAGAAACCAAAAAAAAAACGGAATGCATATCTCTGTAAGTATATACTTTTTTGGCTAAAAACAAATCTTCGAAAAAAAAATGTCTATTTATAAGCCGAAGCTTATTCTTACTGGCCCATTTCGTTGGAATTACAATGCATTTGTAGCGAAGCAAATGTTGATTGTGCTGTGTGTAGTAGAGCAAGTTGGGTGTTTCTGCTAACTTTGGAGCAAAAGCTTGTCAGTGCCTTAAGGGAATTGCACTAAGAATTAATACTCATGATACCCAACTACACTGCAAGAATTTCGATGACACTCAGGACAGTTGAAAGGCATTCTGTAAGGAAAATATTGACTAAGTGAACATAAAGATGTCGGAAAATTGTCTCCATTTGATAAATACTGCTATTAATCTTGCACCGAATCGCACGCCTTTTTCCACTTGTTGCTCCGTGTTATCAGCAAAGATTTATGTTACAAAAAATCTGTAGCAGAAATGGCAACTAGAGTGTAATAGCCACTGTTGATGTTATTTTGGAAAAGTGGCTATTTAAAATACACACTAACATAACACCTCCGGAGAGTTACATCTCAGACAGTAAATAGTGTGATTCTGTCCCATTCAGCCGCCCTACTTCCCAACGCCCAATTTGAAGCTTACAAAACTTCTACAGACCTTGTCGGTTTTGGGGGCTCCCAGCCTTGATTTGCCTTGTTTAGACAGTGCTGAGAAATAATTGGCCCTTAATAAAATCACAGTAACTTATTTTGTCCTTTAAATATGCAGGCCCAATCCGTTTTGCGCTAGCCCGTTGCCATGACTGTAATTTAGTATCACAGAGCGAGGGCTCTTATTATTGCCTGGCTATCCAAAAAAAATTGGATGCTTGATTTAGTAAATGAGCGTATAGTAAATTTCCAAGCATTCAGCAAAAACAAAAATAATGCCTTTACAATGCTTTGAAAATGAAGTCTGATTATTGAAGCATTATAAAATTTTCTCATGCCCATAGTGACGCTTTTTCTATAACACAAGTACTCTGAGTATGTATCAGGCAACTCAGTGAAGCAGTTGGTAGATCACGTTTAAAGCCACATGTAAACCATTTTAGATGGGCTCTGTTAATCGCAACATAAGCCAAATGACGCGTCCTGCTTCGCTAGCCGGGCATATTACCGTTTTGTACATCCATGACCCCCCACTCTTATCTATAATTGCTTTGCACGAATTTAGAAAACCGAACGCTCTTTTTACTCGCGATGTTCGCTATTTCTTTTCCAGTTTAGCTTCGGAGTAAGTCAGGTTCGCAAGTATAAAGGGCTACATAACTAGACGAAATGAAAAGTTAGCCCTTTTTGGTCTTTGAGGGACTAACATTAGGTCCCCAGTTATCTGCACATAAACTCAGCTTTTCAGCTATCTTTAAAAATATTCCTGTTCGCACTCGTGCATTGCCCGGAAGCCACAGTACAGCAGAAAAGACATCGCCCTGTGACATGCCTTTGCTTGAGTGTTGACGCACTGCTGAAATCTACCATGCAAAGAAATTTTAAATCTCGAGATCGATATGAGCCTGTGCCACCAGTGCCTCAAAGATGTTTCTGAACGCCCTTTCTATGTTCAAGAAAGCCACCTGCGAGGCTTTTTCTTTCTGCAAGACTTATGGAGTGCCGTCTACGTCAAGCGCTCTTCAGGTCAGCTTGCCAGAAGCCCTTTATTAAATCCATGGTATAATATTGGAGGATCGTTGAATGAAAATGACGATTGAACAACTGGAGAATGGAAATGAGTGTAGCTGAAATTGCAGGCATATTTGTAAGCTATCAGCGCAACCGTGTGATCACTTCGAACGAGTGTTTGGCGATCCGTAAGAGTGTTTGTTCTGTTTTGCAACCTTGGATGAAACTGGTCTCATTACATTATACTAGAGGCCAGAGGACAGCCAAAGCAGTTGATTTTTCTGGGCCAATGTAGCAAAAAAGGTTGCATTTGGCGAAGAAAAACCGCGCTTCCACTAATGTTAGGCGTGGACGCATGCGCGTGTAGTCGCTATTGTTAAATTGCATGAATTAAATTACGGATTGCCCTCTCAAACAGACTTAGCTCCCTTTTTATATTCCCTGTTTCTAAAACTGAACAAATGGCCGGGTGATAAGGGATTTGAGTCGAATGAAGAGGTTAATACTTAAGAAAACGCCTGTATTAAGGGCCTTCATAAAAAAAATCATTTGAAAGGGATAAAAACATTATAAAACGCTGGACTTAATGCATGGGACTAAAAGCTCCGATGACGATTAATACAGAGCCACGAGTTCATTATAAGTTTACACACTAAAAACTCTCAGTATTTTTTCCCGTGTCTCTTTATAGCAACTTGCTCACATAGCTACTTATGTGTATACTTAGTAGGGTGTTCGATTACTCGGCTTTTTTTTAACCGGTTGGCGAGTTATTCGAAAAATGGAGGCCCTGAAAAGCTGAATTTAATTTCTTTGTGTGTTATCAACTCTTCAAGAAATAAAGTGGAAATTTGTATATTGTTCATAATGGATTTTTTGTATAATTTTAATGAATGTTTGATTTATAGGTTCTTATGCTGTGTAAATAATTTTGACAGTGTTCTAGGATTTTTATATTACATCTAGATATGGCCTTAAACAAAATAAAAAAAATAGTTCCACCGGTTACCACATTCTTTATGACACTCGAAAAATTTAAACAAAATAAAATTTAAGGGCTAGCTAAGAGTTAATAGGCAAACGGAGCACTATGTTTCAGTCTTATATACACTCTTTACAACTAGATAAAAATAAAATCAGCCGCCTAAAGCTGCCTATTTGACTGTTTCAGGATTTTTATTGTCCATATCCCTTCAAAAACTTCATGCAATCTATATAAAGTTTACCAAGCACCATTTCCAAACTATTTGTCAAGAATCGGTTTTCAGGTGTTTTCGACGGCATTAATTACAAGTCCACAGTCAGATTAAAGAAATTAAAGATGGTAAATACAAAGTGGTGAAAAACAAGTGCGCTCGGGAATAAAAATGCATATAGCACTTTTTGTAAACTTTGCATCTGCCATTTTTTCGGCCTTTTTTTCTAAATTCGTATCACATGAAATTTTATTATACAAATGTTCAGCTTGATTTGGCTAAAAGTTTGCGAGATGTTGAATTTTTTCCGCTTTTCGTTGATATGAAACCACTGTGCGACTTGCTCGAGTTGCATCGTGAGGCATAACTTCATTCGTGATGTGATTGCAGGTTAAACTGTTCAGTACAATGGGAATTAGATGCCTGACGACACTAACTACCTCTTTGTATGCCCACTCACTTGAGCTCATCCCTCTTTCTACGGCTCAAACCCTTCAGCCTGTCGTTAGATGAGAACGAATCCAACATTTAGTTGGTTTAGAAAGAGTTTTGAATCTGCTAGAACAGAAAAATACAGTGCATGTGTTCACGCTTGTCTGGTTATCTGGTTACCTGGGTATTTGGTTATATTCTTTAATCAGCTTATAACAATAAACTACACTATAGAATAATTATTTGTAACCAGTTAACCTAATAACTATGTAGGTAAAAGTGAACACCCACAGTGAAAGATTTTCATTCGGTTTTCTTTTTGTATTTAAAATAATTTTCTACAGTGGGAAATTTTCCAGTAGTTAAGTCCAGAAATAAGTTTAATTAAAAAATGTTCTAGTTTAATTTTTTAGTAAAATATATTTTTAGAATGTTAAGATACTGGTATATAAATAAACTAGGTGAAAACCCGGTTAACCCAAATGTAAAAATCCGGCTTACTCGGTATTCGAAAAATTAAGATTTCAAAAAACTAACCACCTAGAAATATTAAAAAAAAATCCGGTTAAAACCGGTTTAGAAAAACCGAGTCAATCACCCTAATATGTACGTAGTCATCGTTTGTGTGCTTGTCTAGCGTTACTACGTTTTTTCTTTTGGCGACGAAACAAGTAAAAATACGTGGATACTAGTTGTATAAGTATAAGTATGTACATCGTAACGGTATATAATTTAACGTTACTTTATTAGCGACATTGTGCGGTTTGTCGAGAATCGCTATCTGATGGTGTAGCTGTATACTCGTCAATATGTATGTAGGATGTGTACATACATAAGTATTCATGTCTTTAGATGTACAACTAAGTCTAACAACAATAAAAAACTTTATAAACTACAGCAACAACAAATGTCTATAAAAAGGAAACAAACAACAAATGAGCTATGCAACAACATAACTATATATGTATGTATAACCAAGTAGCAACGGTTGGCAATAGGCAATCGACAGTCGGTCGACAGCCAACAATCGGCATCCGATAGCAGCCTGACAAGACAATTTACTTTTATTGTATAACAAATGACGGCAGGAGGTAAAATGCTGGCAGGTTACCACATATGTACTGTTGCTGAGAGAATTTCATTCGAGATGGCGGCGATACTGAGTTGAGAGGGTAGGAGCAAGGGGAAAGTTTTATGCAGTTAACGGTTACCGCAATCTCGCATTTTTTCGCTGCTAGCCAATGAATGAGTGAACTCACTTTTTACCGCTGCTGCTATGCCAAATCGTGCTAGCTCCCGCAGTGAGTGGCACCACCACCAATTGCGGCGGCCTGTGGAAGACTCCATCACCTTGATGCTGCGAAAGCGGTTGACATTTTATTTATATCTATGCGGGCACTTACACAAATGTACATTAGATACAATTCGTTATTCGTGAGTCCTCTGCCTGTCAATAATTTTCTGTCTTTTCCTTTAGTTATTATTTTTTTTCCTAAATGCTCCATTGTGATTTTTCTTTTAACATTTTGGAATCTCTGCCAAGTCGTGGCAATTTTTTTTAGTGAAGCATGAAATTATTAGAGGCAAAAGGTACAAACCGAAAATAAGCGGTTGATTGTGGTGGAAAAGTGAAAGAATAAGAAGAATAAAAATAAGTAAAAGCGACTGCACTATGCAATAATCCATGCTTAGGTGCATAAATTGCTGACATAAAAGAGCAACTCAGCTGACCGGCNATATGTAACGTGCATCTGCCTGTGTGTATGTAAGTACATATGTATGTATGCATTAGTCACACAGCTGAAGTTCGGCTCAACTTTAGCCAATTCAAAGTGCATTTGTACTCGTGCTATTTTTTAAATGCCAAATGTTTGTGTTGCTGCAATGGCCTT
>NW_016176280.1:0-3234 GCF_001687245.7 Rhagoletis zephyria
TTCTGCAATTTTCCTACTGGATAAAATAATTAGTACATGTATGAAATGTAATGTATAATTTCTTAATATAGTTTTAGTTAGTTTAGGTATAGTTTTTTGTGTGTTAGAATTCTAAGCGCCGGTTATAGTTATCGACGTTACCGACTCCCTGTTGTATGCATGGAGTCGAAGACGTCGACAACGATGTTTAACCGCAGATTAGTGTTAACCAGACATTGAGTAACCGGCCCTTAGTATATTTAGTTATAAGTACGTGAGTCTTCGACCTTGATCTTCGCGGGACTTCAGCGTGTTGGAGTTTAAAGATGGAAAACCGTTCACTTTAAATACGACAAGAATTCTAAAGTTTTCAGTATAACCTGGCAACGTCATGGGTCTCTAAAAGAAGACTTGCCATTTCTATTATTTTGATGCCATCTCGTATCTCTAAGCAAACAAAAAAAAAACATTTGATATTTCGACATTCGAATTCTTCAGCCTAGCGGAGCGGACGTGTGAGCGGTGAAGTGATTTTGCTTAATTTATAACTAAAACAATTATTTCTTTTGCGTTGTGTAAATTTGATAAAATGTAATTGTAATTAGAAGTGGTTTAGCGTTTTTTAATATTCTGGACTATTTTTTGTTTGCTATCAAAGCACATGCATATTGTGCCCTAGTGGAAGGAGCGGAGTTCTTGATTCCTGGACATTTTTTTGGTAAGTTCCTGGAATTTGCTGTAACTTTTGTGGTGGGGATTGGCCTTTTGTGAGGGCTTGATGGAGGGCGCTTCGGCGTCGGGAGGAGTCCAGATGGTGGATGACCAGTTGGGAGGATCCTCAACTGGTGCTAAAGCCAAAAGGACAGTTAGAGCGAGGAGTGAAGAGAAGAAAAATAAAAAGCGTAGGGATGAGGCAGGAAAGGATGTGTGTTTTTCGATTTCTGAGGAGGATGAGGAGATGGTGTATGAGCCAAGTCCAGTTCCTCTTCAGGGAATGTTGCTTTAAAAGGGTACATATCATATTGGTCAAATTAGTAACCCCGTATCTGTCGGGGAAAACCTAATACGTTTCAGTAGTTCCAGCGAAGCAACTGTACATGAAAATAATGTTTCTGGTGGTGTAAAAGTGGCGTGCCCTAGCTTACAAAATGGCGTTGATTTTGAGGCGTCGGTTACAGGTTTGAATAAAAATGGTTGCTATTTTCAAGCTAAGGAAAGAGAGGGAGATAGTGTCTCAAGCCAAAAAGTAGGGGAAATGCAAGGCTTAATGCAAAACAAAGACAAATGTAAAGTACAAAATAAAAATTCAAATGAAAAAATGGATATGAAGTGAACGAAGGAATACATAGCAATGGTCAATTGCTGAATTTAGAGGGGGGTGAAAATGAGATAAGAAGTGGCTTTAGTGTTAATGTGGTCAAAAAAACTTTTCCTGATGCGATGTACACTGAAAGGCATAGAGGGGAGTATCGTGTCTTAATGGATACTTCAAAAAGTACTCAGTTTGAAAACAAAACTATGAAGAATGGTTTATTCTTGTTTGATAAAATAAGGAAATTTAATATTGAGGATCTGAAGAATATTAAAGCCATCGGGCGATCCTTATATAAAGTTTTCTTTTATGATTATAAGTCGGCTAATAAATCTGTTAATAACAGAAATGTGACTGAGTTGGGCATTCGCGCTTTTATACCGAACAGTTTTGTAACTACATATGGAGTTTTAAGACAGATTCCATTAGATTTTACGAATAAAGAAATTTTAGCGAACATTGAGTCGGAAGTTCGAGTTGTATCAGTTACTAGAATTACTAGAAGGGATCTAGACGAGAAGGATAAGTTTTATGCAACATTTTCAGTTAAAATTGGTTTTGAAGGTACAGAATTGCCTAACTCAGTGAAAGTTTTTTGCGTAAACTTTAAGGTTAATCATTTTTTTTTCAAGACCGAAGCAATGCCATAATTGTGGTCGGTTGGGGCATACAAAGTTAGGACGTAGAGCGAGAGCCAGATGCATTTTATGTGGAAAGCTGGAAAAGTGTGAAAAAAAATGTAGTGAGGGTGAGGTTAAGTGCATTCAATGTGGTAGTGCAGAACATGTTTCAATTAAAAAGAGACAGTGTCCNTTGGTTTTGAAGGTACAGAATTGCCTAACTCAGTGAAAGTTTTTTGCGTAAACTTTAAGGTTAATCATTTTTTTTTCAAGACCGAAGCAATGCCATAATTGTGGTCGGTTGGGGCATACAAAGTTAGGACGTAGAGCGAGAGCCAGATGCATTTTATGTGGAAAGCTGGAAAAGTGTGAAAAAAAATGTAGTGAGGGTGAGGTTAAGTGCATTCAATGTGGTAGTGCAGAACATGTTTCAATTAAAAAGAGACAGTGTCCGGTTTGGAAAAGAGAAAGTGATATAATTGAAATTATGACCATCAAGAAGATTTCCAAAAGGGAAGTGATTGAGGGTTATAGAGATATTTTTGATAAGAGCAATCGCTTTTCAATTCTGGAAAATTATGAGGCAGATTTTTCTACAGTGCCTGGAGGTAGGAGTACTACGACGAGTAATGATATGCTGGTCAATAGGAAATTGACAGCCAAGAAATACAATGTGGTGACTAAGCAAAATAACGAACAGAATGTAGAAATATATAAAACAGTTAAGCAGAGGAAAGAGAAGGAAATGGTTAGTCCTTTTTTAACAGCAGTAAATAGGAAAGAGTGTCCGAAATTGATTGACTTATATCCGAACTTGTTAAAAAATTTCAAATTAATGCTGAAGATCCCATTGTGAAGTTATTGGGAAACTTATGTAAGACTAATGTTAATGATAGAATTTCTTCCTCTTCGACTTTAATAAATGAACATACTAAAAATATTCCAGTTTAATTGTCAGAGTCTTAAAACTAATAAAAATTATATTGAATTCTTCAATCATAAACATGATATAGATATAGCTGTCTAGTTAAACGAGAAACGTCTGTCGTTTAACACCTTACAACGTATATGTTTATTACCTGAATTAATGCGAATTTTCTTCAACAATTGAATTACTCAAACTTTGTAAACATATTTTCCTTCATTGAATTGTTAATTCTAAAAGTTAAATCATTTCAAAATTGTTAACACTAAACTTGAGTTATTCAAAAATGTTAAACCTTATATTCTTATGCCTTGAATTGTTAAATTTGAATATACATGTTTTGCGCTATTCAAATTAATACCCTCTATATTTTCTCATATTGAATTGATAAGAATTGT
>NW_016176280.1:8890-9344 GCF_001687245.7 Rhagoletis zephyria
TCCCACGTTTCTTCAATTGTCTTGTAGACTCCCCACTGATAGTCTAACTTCCACGGCTTACTTACAGATGGATACTTGCAGCAGCAGTGGCTCTCCGAAACCAGCACCTCGAACATCGCTACATCCTAAGCAACCGCAGCGGTCCGAAGTAGGCATGATGACTGACACAACTCCAGCGGCGCAGCCAGAAGAGGAAACCATCGATTTCAATCGATGCCGTCTGTGCGCACGACATCACGCGTTGCGGGTATGCCAAGTGTTTCGCGCAATGCAGCCGACCCAACGTTATCTGGTCGCACGTGCACACAAATTTTGCACCAACTGCTTCGCCTTATCGCATCACAGCAAGGACTGTCCCTCCGCTGGAATCTGCAGGCTATGTGGTCAGCGTCACCATACCCTGCTTCACCGGAAGACGGCACTCAACAAAAACTCTCTGCAACACCACGCTCCA
>NW_016176282.1:0-9343 GCF_001687245.7 Rhagoletis zephyria
AGTGAACTAGTGGGAATTGCTGGTGAAAAATCGTGAGTGTATCGTGCACTGGAAGAGGGGATTGGTGGTGAAGTGGAAGGGAAAAGCCGTATACAGATTGTTGGTGATTAATCGGACAGTTTTTGTTACAACTCTTCTTTAGCACAAACGACGTGAGCAACACTGCACCTTGTGAACTCTGTACACGTTCNAAAGCAGCGCCGCTGTCTTATTCGAAATGTTTATGTAGTGAACTAGTGGGAATTGCTGGTGAAAAATCGTGAGTGTATCGTGCACAAGAAGAGGGGATAGGTGGTGAAGTGGAAGGAAAAAGCCGTATACAGATTGTTGGTGATTAATCGGACAGTTTTTGTTACAACTCTTCTTTAGCACAAACGACGTGAGCAACACTGCACTCTGTGAACTCTGTACACGTTGNTTTGTTACAACTCTTCTTTAGCACAAACGACGTGAGCAACACTGCACCTTGTGAACTCTGTACACGTTCGAATATATTGCTTGATTCAGGAGTATTTGACAGTGCTGCTTACTCCGGTACATTTGTATGTGCGGCCCGTTGCAGTGATGATTTGAATACGTAAGTTTGATAAAAGCATATTTGTTATTGTGTTAAAACAATTAAAATTAAAGTTATTTCAATTGGTAGTTGTAAGCTTTTGAGCAAGTTAGTTGGGGTAATCACAATGTTGTCGTAAGTGTCGTATTATTGTATAACGTAAGGTACCAATTCACATTCCTAGATCCGACTGTCGTGGGAATGTTAGGTTTTCATTTGTTCGAGATACCGCACATTTTTCAAAATTATATGGCATGTTCTGCAAATCGTGCGATTTCAAATCGGTGGGATTTACATAATCTATTTCGGTGGATTTATAACAAAGAGGGAAAGGTTGGCTCTAAACCAATGGATATAACGTAAATGATGTATTTCTATCAGTTTATATTTGAAAGATTTAATACTTTGATTACAAATATACAACAATACTTTACAAATCGCACCGATTTCAAATCGTACGATTTGCATAGGTCTAATTTATAACTAAAAGGAAGTGAAATCTACCTTGATCAATAATAGAGGGACCATACAGATTTATATCACCCGATTTACATGATTCAAGTTACTTAGTAAGACTGCTTTTTCATAGTTCATGTATTGAATTCAATTCTGCTCGCATGTGGAAGTAGGGGGTGAGAAGAAAAGGAANGTATTATTGTATAACGTAAGGTACCAATTCACATTCCTAGATCCGACTGTCGTGGGAATGTTAGGTTTTCATTTGTTCGAGATACCGCACATTTTTCAAAATTATATGGCATTTTCTGCAAATCGTGCGATTTCAAATCGGTGGGATTTACATAATCTATTTCGGTGGATTTATGACAAAGAGGGAAAGGTTGGCTCTAAACCAATGGATATAACGTAAATGATGTATTTCTATCAGTTCCCATTTGAAAGATTTAATACTTTGATTACAAATATACAACAATACTTTACAAATCGCACCGATTTCAAATCGTACGATTTGCATAGGTCTAATTTATAACTAAAAGGAAGTGAAATCTACCTTGATCAATAATAGAGGGACCATACAGATTTATATCACCCGATTTACATGATTCAAGTTACTTAGTAAGACTGCTTTTTCATAGTTCATGTATTGAATTCAATTCTGCTCGCATGTGGAAGTAGGGGGTGAGAAGAAAAGGAACGAGTACGTCCGTACCGTCAATTCGTTTCAACTTTCTTGCTTTGCTTTTGACATTTTCGTTTTTTCCCATTTAAAGCAAAAACATGAATTCAACAGAATTGAAGCGTATAAAAGCAAATAGAAAACATAAAAGAGAATGAGCAAGAATTGCTTTCAAGTGCATGACTCGAAACTCTAAAACAGTGTTTGCATTGTTCAACTTTTCGTCCAACTTTTTTATGGAATGCGACAGTCGAATAGTGCAAACGACCTTTCAACAAATCGTCCTTTCAAATAAAAAGTTAAGTCGAAATTTTTATGTTCTCACCCTCTAGGATTGTTCTATACCGAAAAAATATACCCCTTCAATTTTATTTTGAAATAAAAAAAATATTTAGAGGTCTCTCAAAAAACTAAAAAATTTCCATATACATATGTAGATACATATTTTATATGGGAGAAAAACATGTTTTCGTAGAAATGAGTCTCTTCTGGAGATTTCCAATAATTAAGACCCAATTATTTTTTTTACCATTTTTCATACTAACTATATTTTATAGAACAATCCTAGGGGGCGAAAACATTAAAATTTCAACTTAACTTATTTCTCACTACCCTAATGTAAATATTCTGCCGGAAAAAAGTATTGACACAGCGAATTTTTCGCAATATATGCACCAATTTCTATTCTGCTTTTTATAAAAATATTGTATACTTTCTACAACAAAAATAAAATTTCTAAACTTTATGTAAAACTCGCGAAAATTCAATAAATTGTCTTGCAAATTTTAAACTTTTTAGTCAAAATTTTTGGAATATTCTTGAGTATGTATGCATTTTTTTTTTGTTGGAGGTGTTTTGCATTTTTTCCATACAAAGTATTTTCGAAATTTTTTTTTGTATGGAAGAAACTGCGTGATAAAAATTGCAAAAACCAGCGTAGCCACTAGAAATCTGCATATTAAAAAAACATTTTTAAAATCTGAAAATTTGTTTAGAAATAAAATTTTTATGTTTTTTGTTAAAGAATGAGCCACATTTTCATAAAAAAAATATCGGAAAAATATTGAATAGAAATTGTTGCATATAGTGTTAAAAATTCGCTGTGCCAAACTTTTCCTGGCAATGTACACACATACATATATTCGACATAAAATTTTTGTTCTATGCGTTAAAAATTCGTTTAAAAACTATACTAACAAAAAAAAAATGTCAATGGAAATTTTACTAACGTAAAGTCGGGATACTTGGGCTGATAATAAACTTGGAAAACTAATAATTTTTTAACATGTGGTCATACAAATATCACGTGGTAAGATTGGAAATGCCCATATTCAGAAATTCAGAACATTAACGCATACGGCTGTAGTCAATGAATTAGCACCGAAATTCAAAATGATATTGTTTGCAACTTATCTTTATTTATTTTTAATAATATTCATTTAAAATATGTTGTTGTTTTCTTGTTAATTGTGTAAAATAGGCAGATCAACCGCAGTGCTGCGAGGTCGATGTTTATCGAAAGCAACCACATTATTAGAATTGCAATAGGCATTAAACTTTCATCTTTCGATTCAAATGAATCGCCCTCTTTGTAAATTTCAATTTGAAATCTTTCAATATTATCAAAATCACGTTCAATCAAACTAATTTTTACATATTTCGTCTTTTCTTCCTTAATTTAATAAAATACTTCTACCTAGTTACGACCTATTTGCAGCTGCAGCTCAAACAAAATTTCAAGTTGAAAGTAATACGGTTGACAAACGGGCTCGATTATTTGCATTAACAGCCTTTATTATTTGCTTTGACTCATGCATTTTCCTCTTTAAAATATGCATAAGCAGCCGAACAAATGCACGAAATTTTTGGGAATTAACTCGGATCCGGGCAGTAGTCGTTGACAACACTGGTAAAAACGGCCAGCTGTTGTCTTTTGTACAAGTAAGCAAACAAAGCGAACGAGTTCCGCGTCCGCGGTAACCGAGTGGTAAGAGTTACGGGCTGCAAGCCTGTAGCTGCCAGGTTCGATCCTCGGTTGGAGCGATTTTTTTTGTTTTTATTATTTATTTTATATATTTTTTTTTCATTTGATCTATATATTTAATTTTACTTTATTTTGTTTTCATTTTCTTTATTTTATATAACATTTTTTATTTTATTATTACTTAATTTAAATTTTAAGAGTTGAATTTTAATAAAAAGTCAACAACAACTAACTGAAAGCAACGTAAAAAATATATAGAATGAAATATATGAAATGAAAATTCAATTGGCATAAGCTTTGCCGTCTGTGACAGCTTTTAGCTAGATAAGTCGAAACTAATTCGACTATGAATTCCATTAGTAGTAACTTAGAATATTTTCGATTTAGTTGGGAACTAAATATGAATATGAATATGCACCAATATTTTTGGTCTTCTACTATCTAGTGAATATCCTCATTAAGTTTTGCTTTTATTTTCAAATTGAATGGCGCCTAAACTGTGTTCGTAAATGGCTCTATAAGTTCTCGAAAAAAATGTATATAGTACGTAGTTAACGCGGAAATGGGACGATATGTAGTTACATATTATATAAAAAAAAAAAAAACATTACTTAAAGTCATTCTTTAATATTGCAGACAATAATTATCCAAAACTTCTTTTCTCAAAAAAATACGCTTTTTGTCCACATGTGGTGCCATTAAAATGCAACACTGAGAGCGCGCGGCAGGAACGAGTTGGTTAAGTATTACGATATTACGACGTACAAACCGAACCGACTGCTGCAAATATGTTGATTTCAGCTATCCAAAGTAAAACGTCCGGGAACCAAACGAACTTACGTACTTTCGACTCGTCTCGATTGCGTGGTGCGGATACTTTGGAAGTATTTAATTTTAACTGTGAAAATGTGAGAATTAATTAATAAAGTTTACAATAATTGTTACTTAATATGTAAGCTAGCACTGTGCTAAAGTGAAATATTAAAAATTTAACTATACGCTGTGTAATATTAAATATAAAACCACGAACTATGTATGAAAAAATCCATTGAAATCGTCTTTTCGCGTTGCACAAAATCTCGCACAAGTATCTGCTAGGCGAACGCGAGTGTGACGGGCACAAAGATACACGGCTATGCATATAGGATTTTAATGCGATAGTAAGAGATAGCTAGTGTGACAGCACAATAGCACAACACAACAGCAATTCAAACACACAGGCATTGTGTGAGAGCGCATTTGCCGCAGCCGTTGTTTTCTGGAAATTTGCTTGCCTGCCAGTTCAACTGTCGGAGAGTCGTCTCAGCAGCTACGAAAGTGGGAAGAAGTAGTAGGGTAAAAGAACTTGTCACGGGTTGCGGAGCGGTATAGAGTAGATAGAAGAGTGAAAAAAGTACGGTCGTGGTCGGGTGGTGTTGTGTCGCTTTATGTACATTCGTTTCGGTCGCGTATCTTGTTTCTGACTTAATTTCTACTACTATTTTATGATGCATCTTTTTATTGCTGTTGTTGCATGATTGTTGTTGGCCGCTGGCCCGTTGTCGTTGTTGTAAAATAACCTCTGAGTCGTGTAGCTGGTATCGTCAATGGCTGCTGATTCCGATGATTCTCTCTTGGTTTTATTGTCTATTTTGCCCTATAACACCGATTTGCTCCTTCTACTGGCCACAGCATAGAAATACATTTAAAATTAAAATAAAACCACATACAAATGAACATAAAAAAAACGCGATTGAAAAAAGATAATATCGACATATTCACATTTGCACTTGGGTGTTGGCAATTAAAAAATCATTTCGGAATTAATTCATACTCGAAGTACAAACGAATGTATACACTTGCATTGCCGAAGAAATAAGCCAATATGTATAAACGAACTAATAGCAGCGAAAGAAATTTGTAATGAAAATGTTTTCCACAATAATCGGCAGATCAATACCTATAATATTCGAACTTCAAGTACATATTCCCAAATCGACTAATGTGAGTAAAATTCTTAAAACAAAAGTTTTTAGTAGATACATACATGTGTACATATGTACAAGTTTGTTAATTTTTTTCTTGGTATGTACATATATCTGTTAATTTTTAGCTTGACTGAAAAAGGCGTAACTGTCCCAAGATGTTATTTACATATCGCTATCTAAAGGTGAAAAGGTGCCAAGTCCATTTTTCCAAAATTTAGTTTTTGATGCAGAATGGCATGTAATACGAAACTACATCGATTTTTCGTCTCTCCTGAACAATTTCAAAAAATGGACTTGGCACTTTTTCACCCGAAGTGACGATCTGTAAATATATCGTCTATAAATACATACAAGTGTACAAGGGCTGCTGATTTGACCCGAGTATTGAGCAGCTACCTGGGTACCCTGTAGCATAGTAATAACCCGGGTAATCGGACACTCGAAATATGTGGAAATTTAAAAATTTAAGCGCGTTTACGATTATATACCGCAAACGAATGTATATTGGAAACATTCCACACGATATGGTAAAAAAAATTATATTATCAGCCCAATTATGAATACTCCCGGGGAGTTTGTTCTCCGGGAATTCGGTTCTCCCGAGAAAGAAATCTTCCAATTATTAAATTTAAAGTGGTGCTGGGTATCACCTTGCAAAGCTCTTTTTTATTACCTTCCTTTTATTAGCTCGGGATGTAACTATGTAATATTGATGCGCCTAAAAGATGCAGCGATTTCTATTCTCAAGTTACATACCTGATGACAGTACGAATGGCAATTATAATAGGGAGGTTTTAGTTTTTTTAACTATAATTTTATTAAGCTTACTATACTAAATGTGTGCAAAGCTTGAAAGAGCTTTGCTCACGGGAAAGGCAGCGCCCATCAGTGTTCTAGAGCCTTTTTTTTATTATTACAATCTTTTGTTTTTTATTTTTATTTTTACAATCTTTTGTTATGTTTCATCTGTGTATAATCAAATATTCCAATCAATTTTTAACCAACTTCCCGATTAGCTAACAACTTAAAACTCCAAACTTGGTGCAGAACCTGATGACAATGCAATATGAAAGATGAATTGATCCGCTAGGTGGCGCGGTTGTCGTGATATTTGAAACCCCCGTATTTACGGAACGCTATGATTCATATTTGGATTGTATATTGCCTACATGATAAGGATTTATTTATACACCGATTTATTTCTTATTTAGAACGTATATTATCAACTGAAATGGAAAGAAAGAAATTCCCCCAAAAATTGAGCCGCTAGAGTGTCCGGGGGTCGACTTTTTTTATAACTAATAAAAGCTTGTCGAAAAAAAATGTTTTTATATTACTTGCTTATTAGATTTGTTTTAACTTTTCTTCACACAATATAGGCCGTTATTATGAGTTGCATTCGATTTTCGATCTTAGCTGGTTATTAACCGACTTCACAAAAAGGAGAAGGTTATAAATTCGTCGGAATAGTTTTTATTTTAATTTTTATGTATGTATGTTACCGCATAAACTTGGACCACGTTAACCGATTTGTTTAATTTTTTTTTTAATGAAAGGTGTAACCTCACAGGTGGTGCCATACTTAATTTGGTTAAAACCAATCATTGGATCATGAAAAAAATAACGATAAAATTAAAATTTTTAATGAGAATTAAAGTCGGTTTTTGTTTTTTGCTTAAAAATTACTTGAAAACAATATTTATTAATTTCAACCTCGAAATGCTGGTTTCACTTATGAAAGAAAATCATAATACTCAGTTGACACGATCACTGAGAACAAAATCGTAGAGCTGTTGATAGTTTTAACGAGTTCGAAAATGCGTATTAATGGGTAAATACTCAGCGTTGGGTAAAATTACGTATGAGGTTGGCAAGCTACGAAATACGCGATTTTCAAATTGCTCGACATTTGCGCCCCCTTTTGGATTAATTTATCTTTCGTATTGCATTGTCATCGGGTTCTGAGTCAACTGTGAAGTTTCAAGTCTCTAGGTCATTGGGAAGTTGGTTAAAAATTGATTTCAAGATTTGCGCCCAACACACATATCTACATCTATATACTTACATATTTCTAAAAAGTATTTTTCTGTTACCAAAAGATATCTCTTTTACTATTTTAATTTTAATCAAATTTAATGAATGATATCTCATTTTGAAGGAGAGCAGCTTCCGTACATGCGAAAAATAGGCACGTTGTTCAAATTTAGTTATTTATTTAAAAGAGGGGGTTTGAAATGTTGAAAGCGCTGTTTCCGGCCAATAAAGTGCCAAATCTTCCATAATAATCTATCAAATTTAATGATAGATGGGTGTCAGAACGGCCTAAATACGGTCTTGACGTAAATATATATCGAGTAAAATATTGCAACGTATTCAGGGAATGCAAGACATTTAAATGCACTCTTAACCAGAATTAATAATGCTGAATAGGGTTGCCAAATGTTTAAAAATTTAAATATCTATATATATGTATAAAACAAAGTTGCTTACAATTATTTAAGGTTAAGGTGAGTTGTAAATTATTTCCAGTTCCATTTACAATTGCTGGATTATGAGTTTAATTTTCCTCGAACTGGATCACTTATCACTTTTTGTTTCCGTGTATTCACTACGGACGGATGAAAAAATTGAAAAAGAGAATTTTTTTCGCGAACATGGTTCGATTGCTTCGAAGACAGTTTGAATTCTTCGACATTGTACTTTCAATGTTCCGTTTTGAGTGCACTCATCGCGAATTCATACAGGACGACCTCACGGGGAACCAGCCTCATTAACAACTGAAACAAAAGCGGAATCCCGATCAGCATCGTTAAGATAGAAAGATATTGAAAGAGGTATGCACCGCGATCTAGTAGGTCTTTTGAGCTCTCCACTCATCTCCTTACATCAGTTAATCCCAAGGATTCCAGAAAGTCTAGGGCAGCCTTTGGAGGTAAGGAATGTATGTGCTCTCTATCTGGCCACATAGAGCCTATGCTGTTCGTTCGTCGCTTCGCTACGGCATCAAATTTCAGAAGTAGGTGAGATGATGTCTTCTCAGCTGAATCGTGGAAACGACAGGGATTGGTGGATTGGTCGGACAGATTCCAAGCTTGTGCAGATGACCTGTTAATCTGCAATGTCCAGTGAGGATGCCTGTAATTATTCGAAGTTTTTTTTGGGAGGTTTATTAAACGTCTATATCTTTTTTTATTATACCCCCCAGTAAACTTTTAGCTTGTCGAAGTCCTGTTGTACTATGCGAGTGCTCTTCCCTCCTATCTATTGTTCCTTTTCTAAGCCTCTCCGTGATTGAATTTGGACCTATTGCCAGGAGTGGCTCGGGACCTATTGGTTACGAATTCGCCGCTGTTCTGGCTAAACCGTCCACTATCTCATTCCCTTGTATACCCTTTGGGCTCGGAACCCTCAATATTTAGATTTTTTTGAGTTCCGCAAGGGTATTGAAGTTCTCAACGCACTCACCTACCTGACTATCGCTGAGGAAAAGGATTCTCGTTGCGGTAGTCTCCAAGTAAATTGATCTCTGCACACTGATTGATGGCGTATACCTGAGCTGGATACATACATTGGTATTTGTCCACTGGTACGGATAGCCTCATCCTGGGACCGTAAATAAATGCCCCAATACCTGTGGTATTTGGGAGCCATCTGTTTAACACTGCATGGTAACGACTGATCTATTATTTTTATTGTCCAAA
>NW_016176284.1:0-9341 GCF_001687245.7 Rhagoletis zephyria
TTCTTAGTATAAAATTTGTCGACTTTAGTGGCTTCCTGGCGACATATAACTAATTTTTTAGGGAAATGTCTGTTTATTTTTTTTTAGTGTATAAATTGTCTTTACAAAAATACCAAACAAGTTCACATTGCAGATAACACATTTTACAAAAATGTATATCCCTAGTTTAATACGGTAACTTATAAATTTTTAGCAAGAACCTACATTTTGCACCAATTTTGCAGCGAAGAGAAACCAAAACAAAACAGAGACCGAGACAGAGACAGAGAACTGTCGAAACGAATTAAGAACGTGCTCGTGGGAATGGGGTAAGTCGCGATCGTAATTGGGGGAGCGAACAAAGTAATTCAGAATACCGTGGGAAAAATGGTATAACATTGACAACATTTAAGAAAATATAAAAGTTGGCAACCGTGTAAAGACAGTCCTTTCACTATTGTAGTTATATTTTAAAATAAATAATTGCTTTCCAAAAAAATGTCTTAATAGAAAACAACGAGAAATTCAGCATTTTGCGCTTACCACTTGACGCTTGAGCAGCCCATAATTATAATACGCTCATAAATATTCTGCGTACGAGACGGATATGCAAAATACCCAGAAATATACTACTACTAGACTAGACTAGACTAGTCTATTGAATTATTTAAAAACGAGACCTCCGCTCTAGCTGAATTCTGTTGAAGTCAACCATTTATTCAATGTCAACCATTTACTAATCATAACGGAAGAGAGAGAGACACACTGCCTAAAGTAGTATGACAATGCATAACTTCGTAAGTAAGTTGCTTTCGGGAAACACCCGCAGCGCCATATCTCTGGCTAATTACATATGCACATACTCAGCATACAGTCTAAAAACCGGCTAAGATTTTGTGTTTTTTTTTGAAACACGAAGAGAAAAATGATGGCACAGCCTCTCAAGGTAATGGTAGTAGAACGCTGATCGAACGCTGTACACGGCTTTGATTGTTATTTTTGGTAACAGTTTCAAATTCGATGCGGCCGCGTAAAGAAAATGGTTTAGCACGGGCGCGTAGTAAATGTTGTGAATTAAAAAAATAAATACGATTTAAAAAGCGAAATTTTCGTACAATCTTTCGATTTAGAAAGCATTCAAAGTCTTCTATATTTTTTATGAATTTTTGGTGCTACAATTTTGGATACTAATAAAATAAAATAGAAGTTTCTATTAAATGAATGTGCCATTTTGAAGGGTTTGATAAAAGAAAAACAAATTTTATTTGCGGTTTATCAGAAAAAAGGAAATTAAATATTCTATGCATCCAGTGTAAATAAAAAAGTGAAAAAATGAAAAAAATTTACGTTTTAGTGATTTTCTGCTTAGTTTTAACAAATTCCATTGAAGGTATGAACACCAATACCAAGCAAATATTTGTTGTGAATCACTAAAAAGGATAAAAAAAATTAAAATTTTTTCTGTTGGCACAATTTACTAATTCTGCGTATGCAAATCTAAACTTTTTATGTTATATTTAAGCGAAAAAATGTGCGCCTCTATTTAAATATATCTACATATGTATGTATGCACAGCAGAAATAATAGTCAGGTCAAAACTAAAATATACGTATTTTTTTTTATCTACCTGTTGAGTATACATATGTATGTATATTAGGGTGCAACACTCTCCATACAAAAAAATTAGTAGTGTTTTTCCATTGGAAATATAACTAATATATATTTTAAGACTTTCACCAACATATTTCGGAAAAAAATTAAGATTTACGTGAGCTGGAATTAATTGAAATTGCTTCCAAAAAGCGAGTTTATTATAAATAACATTAGTTTGGAAAAATATTTTTTATTCCAAAAAATTACCTCGGATAATAGAAAAGTTAAAGCTTAAAAGGTTTGCATTTTTTTTGAAATTCTAACAACGGTATCAAAATAATGATATTTTTCGAGCAATTTTCAAATCGGTCTAACTCACATAAATCATAATATTTATGTCGAAATATTTTGGCAAAAGTCTTAAAATATAAAGAATTTTATAATTCCATCCGAAAAAGAGCACCTTTTTTTGGTGACACACCCTAATGTATGTAAATATATGAATACTCTTCATGTATGCAAATGCAGATGAGACTTAAGAAAATGGCATGTTGGAAGGTTGACAAATTTGTTAACACGTTTGCAAATGAAATTCCAAAGAGATGGCCGATCTGGCCGGAAAATATATTCATAAAGCAAAACATACTTATATACATATAATGACTGGAAGAAAAAAGTCGATTATAGGCACATCATTGTGACATGGATTTAAGACAAAGACTTTAATGGTCAAATTTTCTGCTTTATGAAAATCTAATGCTGGCTTTTTCAACGAGTTTGTGCCTTAAAGTGCTTTATTTTGTCAGCTTTGATAAATATTGGCTTGGGCAAAAAGTAATCTCGTTTTTAATGGTTTTAAAGTCGGATATCTATATTCAATAATTTTTATTGAGCTTGAGGCCGTTTTTAATGAAAAATTTTTTGTGGAAAAGCAACAATAGTTTGCAAGAATGGTAGAAGTGATAGATATTTGAGCCTCAAGCTCAATAAAAATTGATGAATATAATTGTTATCAGGCCATTCTATAACAAAAACAAATAACTTAAGGACGAGCACACCTAAAAGTTAAACTTTATAAAAATAGAATTATTAACAAAAACCAACAATCACATGATCAAGTTTAAATAGCACTGCAATAGCTGCGCTTGATTGTGTTGGCTTAACAACGTTTGTCCAAAAAATGGTTTTTGGGCCAGAGTTCAGGGGAGACTTTTGTTAAATGAATAAAGAAAACACTGAAAATCGGGCTATATAAGGTACAAATATGAAAATTCGGAACATTTGTACGTCCCAACTTTTAAAAAATATTCAGGGGGGAATTTTTCTCCCGCCAAAATCGGTTCGAATGGTCACCGTAGGTTTAGTTTTATGTGATTTATGGATCATATTTTTTTTTCCAATTATATAGTTTCAGTTTCATTGCTAGCCACAAATTTTCAATGGAATTCGCATTTGTTAGCTCTGAGTGCCAATGCAGTTTTACGGTTTCAAATTGCTACACAAGAGACATCGAATTTTTGGATCGTTGTTTTATGCATGGCTATCTTAGCCAAATACTTATCCGTTGATGGCATATGGCACGGGATTAGACCGTGCTCATGAAGACGGAATCCAAATTATTCATTAAAATTACTAGTTATTCAGTTAGTCATTGATTTGGTGAAATATCCCAAACATCAGCTTTCCCTGGATGTTGACCAAATCGCTGAAGCAGCTTACTAACTTCAGTTGAACAGTCACGCTTAATAGTGTTTGGCATACAAAAGGCAGACTCCTCTGTAAAAATCACATTGCATTGATCGTCATCTACATTTCCAGCCGCGACTGCTGACTTTTTTTTTTGTATTTATTTTGTGGTAAGCAGGGGTTTCACCACTGTTGCTTGCAATGGGATCTGTAAATCCCTCTATACACGCTAATTTTTTATTGAGCAGCTTTCAATGATACTCCTATGGCTGTATTAGCTTCGTAAAAAAGTGTGCAAAATGGACATGTAGAAGGAGAATCAATTGCGTTTACACGCTTCGTTTTTGAAATATTTTATCGTTGTTTGTGTAGTCATTTATATCGATATTTTTTTCGATAATACTATCGAGTTATGTCAGTCGGTATGTATCAAATTTATGCAGGTACATGTATGTATCGGGCCCTAACCGCCAAAATAATGTTACGAATTTTTTTTAAAAATTCTCTTTTTGAAAAAAAATGTCGCTTACGTTATTTTGGCGGTTAGGGCTCGGTATATTTTAATAGAAAAATGTATAGAAACCCTTGCCGATAAACAGTGACTAAAATAAATTTCCGCTTGTTAATTTTTTTAATTAGAACATTTTTTTCAATTTAACAATTTTTTGTTAATAGGCCTTATGAATAAAAAAAAAGCAATTGCTTTTTCTTAAAATTTCATACATTTTACTTAAATTTCTTTGAACAAATTGAATAAAAGATCTGAAATTCAAAAAAAAAACAATTGCTTATTTTTTATTCATAAGACCCAATATATTACAAAAATATTCAATAGTCGAAGTTTGAAACAACATTTAGAAAAATTCAACAACTCTTCATAAAATTTCGAGTCTTTTAAACTGGGTACGCAGTTTTATAGCCCATAAAATTTTAGTTCAAAAGGACAAATTTCCATTGGCTAAAAATCGCATTGATTTTTAATAATTTTTTGATTAAAGCATTGAAAATATGTTTATGGGAAAAATGTGTACTTGGAAAGCATATTGCTGGGCAGTTACGGAGCAGATGCTCCATCGTTTTTTCTGCATACGGTGAATAACAGCTACGACAAGAAGTGTTGTGTTCCAGTCCTAGTCATGCAGCATGGATTTCCACGGCCCAGTGCCCTGTGTAAACGGCAGTTAGTCGAGATAAATCCCTCCTGTTGATTTTGATGAGAAATCCAGTGCGTTTTGCATAGTAGGTGGGCCGCAGGCTCCTGCAGACCCTACAAGGTTCTAGGCCTTCTCACCTACTATGTGTAAGCCACCTTTTTCCAGTGCTGAGAGATGCAGCTTTTGAGGAACAAGAACCTCGTGTGCCTCTGAGACATGCAGAGCTAACCCGTTCCTGGCTAGTTCGTCGGCCATCTCATTGACATGAATTCTGCTGTGCTCCGACACCCAGATCAGTGCAATGACATGCCTATCATCTAAGGCCATAATGTTCTATCTGCACTGTTTTATTCTACTGGAAGTGATGCTTACAGAGCCAAGTGCCTTGATTGCTGCCTGGCTATCCGAGAAAATAGCAATGCTGGTCCCGACTAGCTTTGAGGTTAAAATTATTATGCACGCCTCTTTGATGGCAAAGACCTCCTGACCTGAAGAACACTGCCCGAATTCGGTAGTCGAATAGACTCTTCGATTTGGAGGTCAGTTGAAAAACTGCCCGCTCCCTACGCCACAATCCATTTTTGAGCCATCCGTAAAAATATATACTTGAAAGCGTTCAGTAAAAAAAAGGCTCCTTCCTCAGAAAAATTACTTATAAATAGTGATTTTTTAAGCGCTAAGTAAACATTTTGTAATAAAAAAAAATAATAATTAAACGCTTTTTTATCTTAAAAAAAAAAATCCCCCAAAAATTGGTGCCGAAAATAGAGTAGAGCAACTATTGTGAATAGTATTTTCCTTGGTCACCTATAGAATTTAAGTTTCAATATTCTATTCCACAGCTCAATCTAATTGCATAACTCCGGAGAATTACTATGGCATTTGTACACAATTCAACACTTGTCCGCAAGTGGTCAATGCTCATCGTGCGCGTAATCAACAATATGTGGCAGCTGCACAGCGCGTGTGTGGTGGCAACTTGGTAGGTATCTACAAATTGCACTGGCCTTCAGGATGAATTTTCCAAATATAATCCCATATCTGCTTTCAGTTTTGTTGTGCGATTGCCGCTAATACACCTCAGCGACAAACAGTATACCAGCCAACTGTGAGTCATCGTCCTTCCAATCCTTTTCTAGCTCAGACGCAACCAACACGTACAGTGCGTCAGCCTCTGTCTTTGGATTTACGAAGCATTTTCAATACAGATGGAGTTTCACCACAATTCGTGAATCAACGAGCAGGGCAGTATTGTCGTGCGCCCGATTCTAGCGAAGGAGCGTGCATAGGTGGGTATAATCGACTAGCAAAAGCTTTCTCCGCCTTCTCATTTAAAAATTCACACTCTCCTTTCTCCCTGAAGAAATCAACAGTTGCGAACCGTTGCTGCGTGAGATATACAGTCGATATTCCGACCAAAATTACGTTGAATATTTACGCGCATCGAATAGAAATTGCGGTGGTTATGGCTACGCTGTCTGTTGTCCCTCTGCTGTGGCGAATAATGTTGCGCCATCTCAGCCGGCACCGAATCCCGCACCAAATCCATCAACCGGCTCAGCAGGTGGCTGTGGCGCTGTTCTACGTTCATTTAAGAAGATTGTCGGCGGAAAAGCGAGTAAAATAAGTGACTGGCCATGGGCGGCCTTGTTAGCCTATCCGGCGCTGAGTTCCGGTTCGCCATTCAAATGCGGTGGGGCGCTGGTCTCATCTCGGCATGTGGTAACAGCGGCGCATTGTATACGAAATGATTTGTAAGTATGGAATCACGTTTTTTGAGACAAACAGAAGGGGTTTGTTCAAATTTCTTTAGCTGCATATTTTGTTTGCATTTGAACAAAAAAAAAAGCAAAGAAATCAATAAATCATGCGGGATATTCTTTCTTTCAAACAAACATATCTTATACCTATTTAGCCTAGACATTAAATGATTTTGCAAAAGATACTTTTTTCCTAATTGAATTTTTCTAACGATTTTAACTTTGTTGATTAATTGCACTAGCTTTATTCCAAACAAGTGAATGTGGGGCGTTCCATACCAAAATGGACTGGGTTCACACTTCATGTGCTTGATTTGTTTAAAATTTTTAGGGTTGCTGGACAAACATAAATAATAAATAAATTTGAAATTTGAGCTTGATTAATATATTTTTTGAAACTTTACAGCACAAAAACCAAAACTAATCGATTTAATATTTTTCCAAATATCTCTAGAACAGGGCGAGTAAAAAATTTGAAAAAAATCACGCATACACCCATCAAAATTCTTTATGAAAAGAAATATTGTTTTAGTTTTTATTTCTTGAAACATTTTTCACATATGAATTATTGATTAAAAAAATAGTTTTGGAAACTATGCCTTCTCAAAAAAAAAATTAAAAAAAAAATTCGGGCAGCAAAGTGAAGAAAGTTTTTTCTTGCACATAAGCCAAATTGATCAAAATAGCCTAGTACAAACCAACAATAAAAAAAAAATTTTTTTTTTTTTTAAATTTGTATGTGAAAAATTTTTCAAGAAATAAAAAATTAAAAAATATTTCTTTTCATAGAGAATTTTGATGCGTGTATGTGTGATTTTTTTCAAATTTTTTCCTCGTCCCGTTCTCGAGATATTTGGAAAACTATAAAACTTTTTTTTTTGCTGTAAAGTTTTTAAAAATTTATTAATCAAGCCCAAATTTCATATTTATTGATTATATATGTTTGTCCATCAACCCTAAAAATTTGAAACAAATCAAACACATGAAGTGTGAACCCCGTCCATTTTGGTGTGGAACGCCCTTTGTATACTAAATATTTACTATCTCCAATGCATTGAAATATTGTTAGTCATTAACCTTTTAATCATAGGTTTTAAAATATAGTGTTTCTCATAACTATACGACACCTGCATATCGACAAGTTTCTTTATTATGTAATTATAAGTTTTTTTTTTATAAAATATATGTCATACTATAAAACCATACAAATGCAAAACACTAAAAAAAAATTAAAAAAAAAATCCAGATTTATAGCACGTAAGTGGCTATAAAATACCGTAGATTTTTGGCGATTTTTTTGCCTACGGCGTCACTCATTTTCTTGCACACGGAGTATGTATGTATGTATGTTCGTAAATTTTTTTTATATTGAGCAAAATGTACAAAGTTACGAATAAATGGATTTATATGGTATTTTATTATAGAATGAAGTATATTCTTGTTGGTTAAAAACATACTAATGTTTGCTAGCTTAATTTTTGCAATTTTTTCATTTAGATCTTTCGTACGTCTGGGTGAATATGATTTGAGTACAGACTCCGAGACACGTCATCAGGATGTACGCGTAGCCAGGGTAAGGAATTGTTCTACTAATATGACACCGTGCTACAAAAATAAAATAAAATTAAAGCACGAGAAAAAATCGATATATTGCGAAATTAGGGCTCAAATTTAATTTCAAAAATTGAATTAAAAAATTCAGTGCAATGTTGAATAACAATATGGGTATTAAATAAAATAGAAAATTGTGAGCAATAAAAAAAACATAGGAACAGCTCTTTTGCCAATAATCACTTGAGCATGTTCCAAATGGAGATGTCCATCATTTGGAATGCGCTGCTCCGACAGTCACAATAGCCAAGTAGGCAAAGCACTGAGTGTCATTCGAAACATCCGCGGTTCGAATCCTCGGGCAGCGGAACTTCTTTTCGTTTTTCTTTTTTAAATTAAATTTTCTTTCTTTTTTAAATTACATGTTCAGTTTTAATGTTTAGATTTTATTGTTCTAAAAGGAAAAAAAATAATTTCATTTTTTTTTGGAAACTTATTTTTTCTCCTTGAATTGAATTTTCTTTTAATTCTTAGATTTTATTGTTTTAAAAAGAAAACTACACTTTTAATTTCATAGATTTTTAGAAACTTATTTAATTTTTTTCCTTTTTTGATTTTTTTTTAATTTAATGTGATTTTAATTTCTCGATTTTATTGTTTAAAAAAGAAATATATTTTTAAATTTTTAAAATTTTTTTAATTGTATATTATTTTTTCGCTTATAATTTGGATCGAATCTCAGTGAAAGAAGTCTGATGAGGAGATGTGGTTATCTCCGAAATAGCAGCTATAACTTCTACCAAAATGTAATTGTTTTTTGTTCCATATAAAATTTCATTAATAACAGCCTCAAGCTCAATAAAATTGTTGAATTAAATTCTTAGATTTAACAGCCAATTTCACGAAAGCAATTTAAGTGAAAAATGATACTAATTTTTTTAATTTTATGTGGAAATTGACAGAAAATAAAAAAATATTTTGCATTTAAAATGCTAGTGAAACCGGCCATAAATGTTTTCAGACGAAAAATGTTTGTTTTTTAATTTCGTACAATTTTGAGGAACTTAGTTTATTAATTCTTTCTTTTTTTAATGTAATAGTTTTTTCTTTTTTGAATTCAATTTTCTTTTAATTTATAGTTTTTATTATTTTAAAAAGAAAAAAATATATTTTTAAAATTCTTAGAAAACTTTTTGGTAAAAGACAAACAGAATAACAGTATAAGACCCCCTCATTTGGAGATATCTTTCAAATAGTCTTTTGAAATATAGAAAAGCGCGTTGTAGATAGTTGTCGGAATTGCCTGTTAAGCTGTAATTTTGTAACAAAAACTTTGAATTTTATTTTAAGGCAAATTTTTTTTCCTTTTAGCAAATTGATTTATGTGGGTTTCAGCGTATTTTAAGGAATAATTTATTATCATATAAGATTATTATTATTACTTTTTACTTTACCAATAGAAAGAACGTCATCCCAATTACAATAGTCGCAATGGCCGCAATGATATCGGCATGGTATGGCTCGCAAGCAATGTACAATTCAGCAGTAAGTATTTTAAAACACTCCTCTTCTAAATCCGGTTTGATGCAACGCTTTCTTGTCACAGATAACATAAAAC
>NW_016176285.1:0-9341 GCF_001687245.7 Rhagoletis zephyria
TTTTGGAACCTAAAAAGATTGTGGCATACGTTTTTAGATGTATGTACATTTTGTAGGTGCATTGACATTGACAGGGCAAGAAGTGAAAAGAAATTAAAAAGAAATGTATGGCTAAGGACTCTTTATGAAGAAGAAAATGTAGTTTGTGTAATACAAAAACAAAATGAAAAAATTGAAGAAATTTCAGGCTAAAAAAAGGAATTAAACAATATTTTACATCCTAAATTTTTGTTTAAGGTTTGTTCGAGTTTTTTGCCCAATTTATTAAAGGGCCATATTTATATATATATTATATACTAGTTAAGTATCAAGCACTCGAAATATAACTCATGGTTGTTGTGTTTGTATTACAATAATAAATAATAAATAATTAAATAAACTTATATATTCAAAAGCCTTTCTCTGGCCACCAGCTCTAGACAACTAGCTTTTTTAATCCCTTTAGGTCCTCTAAACTGGATAGAGAGAGAGGGAAGGGGTAGACAAGAAAAATTGGTATCTGAGGTAATGCTTATTGGGAAGGCAGGATAAGAACTCACGTGGACCGTGGATTTTCCTATAAACAATCATGAGGCTTGCCTTAGATAATATTATTTCGGAACCCTATTACTACAGCGGTTTGGAGAATGGCGAGGAGGAATAATCTCAATATACCAATATTTTCTGAAAAATCTATTAAGTACATTCACAGTACACACAATGGACGGTATGTAAGAAAGTAATAGCGTCAAGCTCAAAAATTTTCCAACGTAAAATATGCACCTAAAGCATCATAATTTCAAGCAAAAGTTCAACTTATCTGTTAACATTGTTGAAAAGTTTAATATATAATTTTTATAAAGATTAAAAGTTTTTCTAGAAGCTCGTAAAGCAGTTGTTTTATTTACTCTAACACACACAGGTCTGTTAATGATTAATTTTTAATGCACCAACTGTAGCACACAAAGCAAGCGTGTTAAGTCTCCTTAGAGTGGCTGACTTGACGCAAGAGGTGTTGACGCTTTTCAAGCGTTAATTGGATTATATTGTTAAAATATTTCCCATGCGCATAAGCACACATTATTTTATGCAAATATATGCACTTACATATGTACAATTCATACACGCACACACTCATATATGTACCTGTGCATGCAGCAGACTACAGCTCTTTGTGATGCCACATATCTGCATTTACATTAACAACTCCGACTGTGCGCGATGGTGAGGTGAGACGCTATGCTTTTTAAATGTAAATGACATTTGCTTTCAACATTTGCACAAGTGCGCTTTTCACTTTGCCATTTGCCACTTGCGCCACCTGCCGCCTGCCACTTGCAATTGCATTTAGCACTGTGCCGCTGCCACCTGTTGTTGGTTGGCTGGTTGGCTGGTTTGTTGGTGTGATGGCACGTAGCGGCACTCAAGTGCTGGCCCAAAGTGTTGTTGGCGCAATGTCCTTTGGCATGTCGATGCTGTGAAACAAAGAAACAGGCGCATTCACGTGCTGAGGTGATGAAATTTTTATTGCAGACAGCCAGTTTGTGAGACAATGCGACGAAACAAAGCAGATGGGTTGAGTGAAAAGGGTTGGCGTCGTATGGCAGAAGTTAAGAAAAAGAGGGTTCTTTATTGAAAGCACACTGTAAGTCTCGAAGATTGAGGGATGTCAAGTTGCTCTTTTGTTTTACTCACATCTGCACACATACATATGTACATACATATATAAAGTGTATTGCAATTTCCACTGCAATGGTTGTTGCTTTTAACGGTATCGAAATCAGTTGAGTTGAACTGAGTATCTGGCTGTGAATGAATATCTTCAGTTTGAATGATCCTTAATAATTTTTTTGTGTACGCTTTGTAATGTCACGGGCAGGAAGTTTTACTTACATAAGTGCGGTTATTGTTGTTGTTGGTCTATAATTAATATATACGTAAGTGGAGCTTGATTCCGGTGAATTGCAGCAGCTGTTTTACGGACAAATTTAGTCTCCGCTTAAAGTAGGCGATAATTAATTTTATTAAGTGAAGCGATTGAAAATTTTTTTTAGCAAGCTGATTGCCCCAAATATCCGGTAATTTCAATGAAAATTCATCTCTTAAAAATACCTTATTTTTTCGCCTTGGAGTGCCGCAGAAATTTCATATCGATTAAAGCACATTTTTTATGTAAAAACAATTAAGACACACAACAATAAAACAACCAAAAAATAAATACCCCTCAGTTGAAAAGTGACAGCCATTTGTTGCTTCATNAATTCGGCATAGGGCTCATTCGAAAGGGCACGGTTTAGCCTTTAATTTCTGATATATGCAAAATTTGTACCACGTCAGGGTTCAGCTCTATAATTTTTCGAAAATGGCCAAAAACGCTGTTTTTAGGGGTTTCAACCCCTTTTTTCTCGAAAACGTGACGTGATGGGACATTTTTGACCCCGGATTCGTGTTCAGCACGAAAAATCCGTTCAGAAACACCAGGTCCCGTCTTATTCGCAGAAAAAAAGTTGAAATTTGTAGACCAGTGTTATTAATATTTAAGAATTTTCAATCAAAATAAAGTTAATTCTCCAACAAAACCCATATAAGCCCAAGTTTTAAACTTTGTAAAAGACTACAAAAAAATGCAGCAATGTTTCACCCAAATTTCAAACAATGTTTGATAGTTTTTTGTATGGAAAAAGTATGCGACACTTCAACAAAACAATTTCCCAAAAATTAATGGTAAGTCCTAGGTTCCTCATACTTGCACTTTATTATACTAAAATTGAATGGGCTAAAAAACTGCATACTCAACTTTTTTCCAAAGAGAGCGTAAATAAAAAGTGCAATATTTGACTGAAATTTTGCAGAATTTTATTTAATTTTGCACAAGGTTTGGTACTTTGATTTTTGGGGTTTTTGTTGTAGAATTAACCATATTTTCATAAAAAATTTGCCAAAAATTAAATATTTAAAAAATAGTTGCCCGTATTGTAAAAAATTCGCTGTACCTAAACTTTATTGACTGACTGTATCTCGCTATAAGTCGATAATCCGATAAACTTGGATACCTTTATAAATTTTAATTTTGAAAGCTCCATATTTTCCGAAAGCTATCGACACATTTCGATAACTCGTTACACTCTGTTAACATGATAAAATTCGATAAGCAGTGACAACTCGATAAACTTATATAACATTGAAATTTCGATAAATCGACATATTTTGAAAATTCCATAAACTTCTATTCGATAAATCGACAGTTTAAATAGATCAATGATTATCGATAACTCTGCAAGTTGAAAGAACTCGATGCATTACGATAACTCGATAAATTTCTTAAAGTCTATAAATAATGATAATTCAATAAATATTGATTGATAACTTGACAAATTTCGATAATCCCATAAATTTGAATAGCTCGATAACTATCCGTAAATTTCGACAAGTAAGTGTCTACAAATTCCGAAAACTCAATAAACTTTGGCCAATTTGAATAATTCGATACGTTGCGACAACTCAATAACCATAGATAACTCGATAAATTTCGATGACTATAAACTTCGATTATTCGATAAATTTTGCTAACTTTTATGACTGAATTTATTTCGATTCCTATCGCAAAATTTCAATTAATTTTCTTAATCTTTCGGTTATCCTTATTCTTATGTATTTATCCTTGTCGCCATTTTCGTCCTTATCTTCACTTTTGCCTTCTCTTTTTCATATTTATCTTTATTACAAAATTTAATTTTAAATACGAAATTTAACAAAATGCCAAAACAGCTCAAATTGAACAGGTTGCAACAACCATACAGAAATATGGAAATTTTTAAACGACGGTTTTGGCCGTAATGTACAAACAATTTTGAAATTATAGGAACTCTCCTGATCTACAGAAAACTACCTTTTATAAAATTTATGGATAAAATCGTAAAAAAAAATTATCAGCTAGTCTCTCGAAAAAAATTTTTGCAAAATTTATCAACGACATATCGAAAAGTTATCGATAAATCTATCAATAATTAGACCAACAGTTTAGGATGAGTTCAATATAAATTTATGTATCTATTTAATATAATGTATGTAGACAATTGTAGCAATATCGAGAAATAAATCTATAGTCATCATAAAATCTGTAAAATAGAAACAAAAGTAGATATTTCCTTAAAAAAATACTGTTGGCATCTTTGGGTACGTATATGAATGTACATATGTATGTGTAATAGATTTTCATTTTCCTCTTAAGCAGCGTATTCAAAACCTTATAAATACCATCACATAAACTTATTTCCTAACCACATATTCTACCAAACTTCTACTCTAAAACTATAACTTTTTGATAATAAAGCGAAACTAATGAGTTTCAAACAATTTCCACTAAAAAGCCAAAATAATAGGAGAATAATATACTACTACATTTTCGCTAAGTCAACATAAAGCTTACGTAGCTGACAAAAAGTTAATGAATAGAAATAAATTGCCGCAATTTTTGATAGCGCTGTGACAGACCGAGCCGCTGACAAGTGTCAACATTCAACAATCATCAGACAAAATAGTCTGCAAAAGCCAACAGCCATAACTCAACGCTCGAAACTTATACATACATACATGAAAATTGCAAAAAGGGACAGAGAGAGGCATTACTCTTTTGTAATAATTCAGCTAATTTAGAGAAAGCGAAACGCAGACAGCCACACAAAACTCAAATGAAAGCATTACCTACCCGCTCCGAAGTAGTGGTTGCCAAAAATGATTTCAACACTTTCCGGGGGTGTGGCTTCTTTGTTTCTCCCTAGGCTACGTTGTTTATTTTTTGCATCGACCCATTGGATATAAATGTATTTACATAAAAGCTATTATAAATATGTTTCGCCAAAGGGTTAAGCAATCATTTAGTACCCACTCAGCTCAACGTATATGTATGCAAGTAAGTGTGTGTGTGTGAAAGTTGGCGTTTTGGTCTGGTTGTGCGCATCGCCCTTGCAAATATATATATTTACTCATTAATTTTGCAAAGGAAATTGTTTGCGAGTAATTAATGAATTAGCAACAGGCCATTAATCCTTTTAAGTTGCGTACATCAAAGTGAGTTCATAAATCTTCATCAGTGCTTTTGAGGCGATGACATTTAAGATTTAGGCTATTCTTATACGAAGTGGCTACAAGTATGCCAACATTTTGACTAGGAAAGTGAGTGCTCTTATGGAAGTTGATAGATTTTGTTCGTTTGATAAATAAAATTTAAGGATAGTTACTAAAGCTCTTTAAAAATTGGAGAAATTAGTATAATAGTTAAGGTCGGAATTTAAGGCTGTTACTCTCTGTTTATTCATTTCCGCGTTACAAAAATTACTCAAACGTTCTCGACTACATACCTTGTATCTTATCGTACCTTTTGTTAAAAAATTAGGGGTTATCAGTTCAAAAATAATCTTGACCTCGGCGGTTATGCTACTCGGTATTGGAAAGCTTGATTTTTTTTTATCAATTTTACATATTTATTGTTTAAATATTTTGAGCTAAAAGAAAAACAGTTTTGCTTTACTTACTTTTTTCACCTGTAGATACGTACGTACATACATATATATGATTATTTGTACGTGCACTTGCATAAAGCGCTACCGGGGAGCCTGCCACACTAGCAACAAGTTACTCATACGCCCCGGCGATTAAGTGTGTAAACTCACTTAGCGCTGATTGACAGCTACAAAGTTTTTGTTGCAACGTGAAAAGTTTTTGATTAATGGACGTAACTACTGTAGAACCATTAGCCCCCGATTGAGATGTTATTTTAAGTCGTACATATGTTGTAAAGGTGTTATGTATTAATCCCCAATTAAGCAGCGGAAATAGTTTTGAATGGAAAGTTACACTCAGTTAAGTATTTAGCGTTACACATGCGTGGGTATACATATATTTGCCACTGGTACGTACAGCGGAAATGAATAGGAGTAGGACAAATAGTAAAAAATCACTTTGGGATAATTTAAGTACTTATGGAGGTACCTATCGCAGAACTTAAATTAATAAGCATCGAAATTTTAAAGAAAATTTACAAAGCCGTTGTTAAGTTGTAAGTTTTTCGTGAGGTCTCACACTCTAACAAATTGCACTGAAAATAAGTTTTTTTCACACTGACACCAAATCATGAGGCGTAGGATTCAACTATTTTTAAGGAAAAACAATATAATCTCAAAAAATGGCAAATTTTTTAATCAACGGGTGCATAGATTGGCTCCAAAAAAATGTTTCATAAAATATTCCGTTTGTCTATGAGAAAAAATATCTATTACAAAATATTTACTAAAGAAAATTGCTCAGTCGCGGTCGTGTTTATTATTTGTGATGGCTTAATCGATTAAAAGGCACAAAGTTACGATTTGGCTAATATCAGCCACCGAGAGTTTGTCAGAGTCGGTGGCGAAGTGTAATTCAAAATTATTCAATCTGGAAAGCAAGACAGTTTTGCAATTGGTGTTGGGATATTTTTAAATCAATTTGGAGTTTGCCAAATTGCGAATATAAGTCTCTTAATATGTTGTTGTAGTGTCACAAAGAAGTGGTTAAATTTTCTAAATAAAAACATGTTTTAAGGGGTTTTTTATTATGAGAAATCCATTTCTGCTCTTATCTTTTTCTTAGAAATTCCGCCAGATTGATTTTAAACCCATGGTTTCTTCGGAAAACTTGCTTAGAATTATACGTAGAATCCTCGTATACTATAAGCACATAGTCAAAAAAATTTACCCGTCCTAATGTACATAGATACATACATGCATAGTTTTTCGAGCTTATTAAGCGTATTCACGATCCGATACATACTGTCTGGCATGGTGCATAGATAGCATAAATAGCATGATTTTTCTTGTTTCATGTGTTCAAACAACAACAAAATTAGCCAATCATGCTATTTATGCTATATATGCACAGTATGCAACGGATCGTGGATACGCCTATTGAAAGCCAACCTATATATATCATGAGCAAAAAAAAATTGTTATTATATTATTTTTTTTTGATTTAACCACTTTTTGCTTTAAATAACTAAAGTTATAGTTACTTAAATAATTGATTAACTTAGTCACTGATACTTAATTTTACTCGAATCGTCGAATTATAGCACTGATTTCTTTTGGCAGACGAAAAGGCTGATTGATCCAGAGGTTCGGTGCTCCTTCTTTGTCCCATTTGGTATTTTGTGTCTTGCCGGAAACCGTATAACCATTTTTGTATAAAAATCTCAGTCTTGGCGCTATAGCCAACTTTGATTTCATTAAGCTTTAGGCTTCTTCTTATTTTATTCAGTATCACACCGTTTCCTTCCTTGGTTCTGCTTATTTGCCTCTTCTAGCCAGATGGCGAATTTTGCAGTCACAAAATTAAAAAAATGTGCGAATGAAGAAAGCGAAAAATTATGTCAAGTACCTTCTAAGGTACGCTATTTCCTTACGCACAAAGAGACTGTTTTATTAGTTTTATGAAAGCATGAGAAAATTGGGGTTAAGAACAAAGATTTCAAAGTTAATGCTGCGTGAAATTCAAAGGAGGATTTAAAAATAAATACGTGCATGTTACTGTTACATACATACATATGTATGTACATTAGGATGGGCTGAAAATCCGATTTTTGCTAAAAAAAAATTATGAGCGAAAGGTGAAAATTTTCGGTCTATATCTTAAGCTCGCCTAAGTGAATCAAAGTTCCCTATGCTCTCAGTTTACTTCGATCGCAAATTTAATTCTCCACAAAAAAGGTCTATTTAAAAATAAAATTATGTAGCACAGTTGCGGAGAAAATTGCAATGTTATTAAAAAAAAGTAAGTCTTGGGCATTAACATATTATTTATATTATTTATATTAAGTTGCTAATTGTACAAGAAATTTAATGTCCTGAAAAAAGTACTTTTATGAAGTTATTTGCAATTAATAGTTTCTGAGTTAAGTAATTGCGATTTTTGTTAAAAAGACGGTGCTTTTGCCAATGTAACTTTTGGAAAAATGAACTGTTAACTATCATTTGTAAATTTTAATAAATTTGGAATGACATCAGACTAAAAAAATAGTTGTTTTAATGATAACAGTTGATTTGGTATAAGCGCTCATGTAATTAAAAAATTAACCGTATTTTTTAGATATTAAAAATTAAAATTCTGCAAAAACGGATTTTCAGCCCGCCCTAATGTACATATATACATATGTATATGCACATTTACCGCTTTCATCCACCTTAGCGAACTTTTTATTGTCACACATTTTATCAACTATCTTTCCCTGAATTCCAAATAAGTGCGCTCCAATTCACTGAACCATTTTATATTTATTGTAAATAAAACCGGTTGTTTACCTTCAATTGATATTGCTATTGCGTAGCTCGTTAGCTGATACTATACCAAACAACAGACGTTCAACCGAGCAATCTACACCCGCTTTTGAACACAGCAAAAGTAACCGGCAGCTAGCTAATGCCGCCACTGACGACTTTGATCCGCTCTTACTGCGCTAAGGCGTGTGATTTGTTGAAAAATTACCTTCGCTTAACTTTAAGACGGCAAACCATTCAAAAGGTTACTACCTCTTCCTGCCTTAACCGCACTTCTCTGCTGCTATCTTTTAACGCTGACTCTTGTTTAAGGCTTTGTGTATATTTTTTTTTCCTCCCGGTGAAAATTTTCAGAGTACATTAACGTATTTTCGATCACGTCGTTTGGTTTGAATTTAAAAATGACTACAAATTACTGCAGTAAAACGTGACGGATTCGCTGCTATCAACGTTTTAACGGTGAACGCTTGGGAATGGTGGGAATGGCGGCATTGAAGGAGTGAAGTTGCAAGTATGGCGTCACAATAAAGGCAAAAAGTTAAAAGGGTAAGACTTTTAAGGTTGAAAGAAGTCAAAGCAGCATTTTTTTCGCTGCTTAAACGAAAAGTAAGTGAATGCCGTTTACTTTTGTAGATAAGTGAAAAAGGCGAAAAAAAGGCCAATGCAAAAAAAAAATTTACTTCCATACCCTTTCAAAGTGCTACTTATTGCTGTTTACTTTTTATTTATTTGCATTTTATTAATGGCTTGCTCTTGTGCATTTCTAATGAACGCAAGCAAGAAACGACAGTCAAAGTCAAAGTAATAAAACTTGGTATTAAAAGGATTCAAAATTACAACTTGATTTCTAAGTAAAGCAATGTATGGCAAAGTAAATTTATTTTGTAAGCGAATATTTTTTTCCAAGTAAGTTTTTTTGCAGCGAAATTATAAATGTTGAAATTTAAAGTTAATTAGCCAAAGCGTAATTGTTTTTATTTCCAGCTTCTTGACCCAAAAACCGTGCCTATCTATTTAAAATGAACTTAAAGTATTTGTTTAATATCTAAAACCGGT
>NW_016176286.1:0-9340 GCF_001687245.7 Rhagoletis zephyria
AATTGTTTCCAGCAATCCCGGGATTTGAATCGACTAATCCCGGGATATTAGGGACTTAAAAAAGAACGGGATCCCGGGATTGACATCCCTAGTAGTAACCAAGTGAATAAATGTAAAAAATAGTTGGAGAATTATTTAAAACTTTGTAATTGTTTGTGTGTCTATATTATATGTATTTATGTAATTTGGGTTTCCGGATTAATTTAACAACCGCACCGTTTTGCTAAACACTAAATTCGTAACAAGGATTTGTATAGTCCGACCAGTGTGCCTTGCTACACTTGTAGGTAATTGAGCTCGATTCACGATTACAAAAGGATTAAAGGGAAGTATAAACTACAAATTTCGACCCGCTCTAATATGCACGCTTGAATGTACATTTAATCCACCCCATATGTTTATCTGAGCACTTTAGTGCGACGTTAAACCACTAAATAATTAATTTCTTATCACGACGCTCTTTCAGCGTGAAAGCATCAAATCTACGTCAGCGATTACAAAATATGTATGCATGTATGTATGCAGCAAATCCGTGTGTACACATAATGGTTGTTCGAAAAAAGTAATGTCGGAATTTAAATGTTCGCACCCCTACCGAAAAAATTACACCCCAGTTTTTTATTTTGAAATCAAAAAATTCTAAAAATTTTTCATTTGGCTTCTCTTGCTCTAATAAAGACCGCCATATTAATTTTTCTTTAATATTTATAATCTTCAGATATCAGTTTTATTAACCTAGTGAGAGCATTAAAATTCCTACTCTACTTTTTCACATGTATTTTTGCACCTCCCTAATGTACTACATATATGCATTGTAAATTTGTTTGACTTGCATGCCATATAATCATTTGTCGCTATCAAATCAATAACTGTATCTGTATTTATGCGAAATTGACACTAAAAACAATAAAGAAGCCATTTGCGTTGTTGCCATTATAGTTGAACGCACTTTACGTGTATGCTCGCTAATGACGTCAAAGAGAAAACTTCACATTGATGTGTTGTGACCATAGATATACATACATTCTGATACATAAATAGGAATGATGAAGGTGCGTTTTGTTACTAATTAAAAGGCGTAGTAGTTGCTAGAAGAGTTCGTTGTCAGCTTCTATTAGTCCCCAGCTCGCAGATCTAGTCGTCCCGTCTACACGGCTACTAAATACATGTGTAAATACCCATGCAAGGATTTAATTGTACCTTTAGCGAAATATTGGTTATTAGCATGGCAAGTCGGATACATACATACCTATTTACCGATATACATAAGTAAGTTTATTTGAAATCAGCCTTCAATAAAGTAACTTTAGCGCATTTATTAGCGTTTAATGGTGAGAACGACAACAGCTGGTGCATTGAAGAGCTTATTGTGACTGGACATGTCAATGTTTAACAAGGGTCTTTCAACGGTTATCTGGTAACACTTACTCCAACATATAAATACATAAGTATGTATGTATGTATGTATGTATTTAGGTATTAGCACACAAAGGGAGTACATGTAATAAACTTTTGTTTTTAATGCGAATTGAATGCAGCTACGTATGTAGGTGTGGGCAAGTTGTGAAAGGCAATTAATGAAAATAGCATGCATACGTACATATTTTCATTTTGTGTATGTAAGAATGCCAACGTTTATGAATTTATTTATGATAATTATATAATACAACATCTGTTGATCGTTTAATTAAATGCCGTTTACATGTTAATGGACGTAAGGTAATTTAACAGAAATATAATGATAGTTGAATATTTGTAGGCAATTCGTAGAAATATTTGCTTGCTGGCGGAGCAAGGGGGACGTTTGTAATTCCACGTGAGGTTTGGCGAAATGCTCCAAATGTCTCTAAATGCTTTGGTTCTAGGTAGATGTAAGGAAAACTGACCACCTGCTAAATTTTACTTAACATGTGCAGGTTACAAAATATAATACGGGGGCAGTCATATCCCAGCTCTATGAATGTTTTCGATTCAGAGCTTTTACGAGCTTTAACGCTAACTTACTTATACTTCTAGTGAAGAACGAAGTGTTGGGTATCTAACTTTAGCCCATACAAATCACCGGTGCAAAATGGGGTCTTTCCTTGTCAACTACTCCAAAAAGGATGTAATTATATAGCCCCAGTGCTCTCCAGTCTCCACAGAGCATTGCACTTACTATGCCATATTATCAGTAGATGGACAGAGGCTAAGGTCGTATTTTTACGGACGGCAGGTAAACCTGAGCAGATGCTTTAATGCTACAGACCAATTAGCCTCAGCCCATTTCTGCTTAAAGGCATGGAAAAAAATTTTGGATCAACACATAAGAGAAGTCGATCTAACGGAACGACCACAGTAGCTTCAAAACTAGTAATTTCTAGGAATTTAAAGGTATCTATTGCGGACCGAGAATACGGGAGTACAGGAAATCCTTACACCTAACCCGTAGGTAAAGTTTGGTACATCGACGGATTAAGACTACAAGATCGAAAAACTGGAGATTGAATATTTGAGCCGAATTGTAAAAGACCGATTACATTGGGCACCATTTTCCAAGCTAAGATTCATGCGATAGAGATCTGTGGCAGAGAATGCCTCAAAAGAGGCACATCTTCTAAAAACATTTGAATTACATCGGACAGTTATGCTGTCTTGCTAACGCTGAGTTGGACCGAAAATTCCATAGGCATTGGAGTTAATGTCCAGGGCAAAGACAATCTAAACGGTTCATCACAAAAAGCTCCCCAAAAAGCTCATAAATCTACGAAGGGAGGGAGTGTGTAAATGCTCTTTGTGGACAATACTGTTATAGAAATAGCTTGTAATAGCTTCTTTTACTGTCGAGCACAGAATAAAAGCTCTCTATGACTGCTTTTGGAAGCTGTTCCCGGTCCCTACCTAATTTAAACCAATCACGATGAAAACATTTCTTGCTGGAAAGTATTTGAACATGACGGAACTAACAGTTAAAGTAATCAAACAGCTTTCTCGCTTTTTTTTAACTCATTCCGCTTTCTTATACACACTTTTAAAGGCAAGTTTTGAAATATGATAGTGTCAATATAGATATTTTTTTGCTCTTATTACTTCACCTGGTATAATGACACTATGATATTTCAAAAGCTTTCAGAAGCTTTTATATCAGCGATGGGCAGAAAGAGCTTTTACTCTGAACGCGCCTACATAAAATGTACAGAAAGCTTGAAAAGAACTTTGCCCGCGGGCAATACGGTGCCCATCACCGCTTTAGATCAATGAAGCATGAATTGAGCTTTGGCGAAGGTCCATATCAAATGTTTAAAAAGCTTATTCCGCGTAATTTGCTTTGGTTATATGTATGCAATTTGTTAAATAAGTGATGGGCCCGAGAGTAGAGATTTTTTCAGCTTTCTATAAATTATGGATGGAAGAGTACATAGTAAAAGCTTTGCTGATTCAGATCAGTTTCAAAGCTTTTCAAAGCTTTTTTGTGGACACGCTCAAACTAAAAGATCTTTGATCGTACCTGCTTTACATAGAGGCACACAGAGAAAAGCTTCTTCACAAGAAGTATTTTAAATTCGATAGCATATGTATCAAATGTGTTGACGAATGCGATATACATTTAATTAAAATTCTGAGTTCGTTGTAAAAAAGGTTAATGAGCAAGAAATATTTCATCAACACTATGACTACTTTTGATGATAATTTCTCTGCTGTCTAGCGGTTATAAAATTGTAAATTATCAGAGGTATAGCGAATATTTTCATGGTTCAATTAATACTTTAATATCTAGAAGAACGCATTGCCCATTGCTATTAAAGTTTCATAGCCAAAAAAAGATCCCAAACCCACATTTTCTCGTAAAATAAAAATGAAATTAGTACCAGAAGATGAGTGTATACGTTTTTTTTTTACGCTGCTGCTAAACACTAATTAATTACAGCACACCAACGCGGTAATTCTAAGAATAGCCGATGAATGAAAGGTGTTGGCGGCCAACTCCAACATTTTGCGCAGCAGCGAATATTTTAATGTTGAGTAGCAGAGTGGCTAACCGCAAGGCAATATGTATTGCAATACGAACAGACATTTTAGGGGTAAAATAAAAAAAAAAAATATGCCCACAGTTTGGTAGCTGCGTGCAAACTCATTAAAATAAATGTTAATTCATTGAGTGGCGATGAAGCACACAGCCTTAGCGCTGAAGCGAAAAAATTGGGGGCGGTGTTGCAACAACAGCAGCAATAAAAATGAAACAGCTACAAAAACAAAGTGCGCGGTATATGATTGCGCTATAAAAATGTTTGCCTCGCATACATACTTAGTTGAACGAGGAAAAGAAAAAGGAACTGAGAAAATACGTGCATTGTAATAACGCGCAACGCCTACAGGTAGGCTATGAAAGGTTGTAAGTAAGCGAATCAGGGTCGTAGGCAAGCCACCAAGCAGGCAAAGTCAAGTCGAAAAATGTTGGGGAAAACGCAGTTAAAATGGCTGATTTTTTTTTTAATATTACCTACCAGCGTTTAATAGAGCGCCAGCAACCAACAACCAACGCTCCAACATTCAGCTAAATAAGCGCTTTCATGGCCATGGCAGGCGAAGGGCAAGCAGGCGCAACATTTTACGAGTATGATGCTCAGGAAATGTTGTACTGCGTAAACGCAATTCGAGCCACAACAATAATAATTAGTACAAACAAAACAACGACGATAATATTTGTATGGCGAGCAAAACAGGCAATTATGGTGTATTTTATGGTGGTGTGTGTAAGAGAGTCCCAACAGCAATTTGATTGCGGTTAATAAGGGAATTTCTCATGGTACGTTCCAAACGCTCTTGTGCTTTCTCGAGAAGGTTAGGAATGGAACGCTTTTAGGATGCGAAAAGAGCCAAGATGTAGTTGGTGGTGTTTGCATGAGTTTAAGCAAAAATCATTATGGAGATGCTGGGAATTTCGAAGTCAGAGCTTGTAATACCTACTTTGAGAATTAAGTAAAAATCATCACACAAAACTAAAAATTTTGCTACGATATTAATTTTAACACATTTTTCCACTTTTTAAAAAAAGACTCTCAGAAACCAAATTTAAAACTTTTTAAAGTGTGAACTTTAGGAGCTTTGCTCTATGAACATTTTTGTTGCACTGAATGATTTTTGTTTAAACCGCAGGTCAGTTATATGAAGTATTTTTTTCAGCAACGCCTCTCTTTAGGATACATATACATATATGAAGAAAGCGAATTTGAAGACATACCATTTTAGTGGTATATCATCTATATTCATATGCAGTAGTATGTTCGCTTTTTTATATTTTTTCTGGAGCAGAAATGCTAGGACTTGATGAAAAGGTAATTGCTGCATACTGCTGATATGCCAGACAAAAAGAAGCAGCAGCAAGTAAAAAGAAAACACAAAAATTTTTGATGATTTCTGATTTTTTTTTAATTGGGAGGGTCAAACGTTATTTTCGGTATCTAGTTTTTCACACCATTTTGCTTTCTGTCGAACGTAAAATTCGAATATGCCATACACATTTTTCGAAACTAAATTACTCTGCCCTAATGTGTGTATATATTTTAGTGCTGAAGTGAGAGAACGCCATTAAGAATTATTATTAAAATAATTTTATCTCCTTTGTGCACACACATTTTTGCTTCAACGAATGGCGAATGACTCCAAACCACGCCCACTCGTGCACTTAACGACCGATTATTTAATACCTTGTTGTATTTGAAAGCACCAAATTTGCCATTGGAATATGAATTTTTATGATGCATAAGTAACAGACTGCCAATGCGCAACTTTATTGCTACTCGTACGACTGTAATTTTTTATGTTTTTATTAAAGGCAAAACAATAAAAGACGGAACTCCTTTTACGAGTGAGCCAAGTGTGTGTGTGTAGCGCAGAGAGTAAAGCCAAAATATGCAACTTTTGTTTTGCAGAAATCAGTCGTTGCTCGTAAAAAATCCGAAACGGGATATCAATCATTCGGGCAAGTTAACACGGCCACTCAGCCACGTAACCCACCCCATTACCCCATCGCTGGTAATAAATGATTTTCACTACAAGCGGCTTTTATGTTTACAGCTGCCATCAGTTTGCTGCCCTTTACTGTTTTTTTTTTTGTACAAAGCAAATATCGCTCCCTGCTTCTGGCATAAAGCGCAACTGCCGGACGCTTGACACTCAAAATCGGACAAACTAAGTTTGTCTTACCTTTTATTTCCTTCCTGAACTCACCTATTCGCTTAAGCTGACATTAAGTTAGGTGTAAATGGCATTCAAATACTTCAATGCACTTATTTTTGTTGTCTTATGAAAAACATTGTTTGTTAGATTTTCCATGCATAATTTTTTTTATCGCCTTATGACGCACTTCGTGGAAATGTGGAGTCAAATTAGGAACTAATAAAATTTTTTTTGGAGATTCGGTAGGTAGTTAGGATAGCTTTTTAAAGATTCCTATACTTTTTTTATGGACGCGTTCAAAGTAAAAGCTTTCTATGCCACTCGCTGGTGTAAAAACTCTAGTTTGGGGGCATGAGCTTAGAATATTACTACTTTTAAGCAATAACGAACAGTGAAAGCTATTACCCTTCGATCGTTTATACCAGCGATGCGCAGAGAGAGCTTTTGCTCAGCGCGCGCCTATACGAAATGTATAGAAAGCTTAAAAGAACTGTACAGAAAACTTAATCCTTTCAGTATAGGCGCCCAATGCATGGACAAATGAAAAGTGAAGTGTCACTGAATTGTGAAATCTTTAAATAAAATACGTAGTTTTTTTTCAAAGTTCATATCAAATTCTTTTTGTTAATTTCCTGTGAACGAAAGAAATTCACATTTATTACCTCTAACTCTATTTTTGCTTTAACAAAATTTTCATGAATATGAAAATAAGCATAGGTCACTTTGGCTGTCCTTTGCAGCAAAATGATTTATCNAATATTTATTACTATACTTAAACTACTACTACTAATGAACTTAATTACTGCAATTAATCAAAGAAAATTACAAATTTCTATGCAACGAATCACTTTCTCCAAATGACAAATTGATCGCCTTCGAGTAATTTAATGTAAATGTATATCTCTGTTTTGTGTGTAAAACTGCACTGACTTGGGACTTATTGGCCACTAATCACAGTTGCATTTGCACAATTTATTACAAATTGAAGCAATAAAGCAAGTATGAACACTTAGTAGCGAAACTTTGTGCACATGCGGACAGCAAAACGGAAAATATACAAAAAAAGAGCGCTCATTTAATATTGCAAGATGAATGGTTTATCAAGGAGAATTAAAATCGCAATGAAAATATTTAATTTCTAGCCAATACCTACATACATACGTAAAAAGTAAAATTTCTAATAACTGGATCGTTAAGATTGGTTATCGGTTTATAACTCAATGTTTCAATGGCAAGGCTATAAAATACATGAAGTATATGCAGCATTTTTCGTCATAATAATGCTTTCATTTAGGCCCTAAAAGTATGAAAGATAAATAAATAATTTTTTTTGGCTTCTCTCTTGCTTGATTGTCCATATGCTAGAACACTCAATATCTCTTTCAAGGTGGCAACAATTTTTTTACTTCATTTAATTTGTATTATTTTTTAATACATATTAATTTTTTTCTTTTTCAAATTATTATTTTTTATCTTTTTAATTTAGTTTTGCTTGAAATTTTTGGATTTTAGTGTATACAAAATATTGCTTTTTAATTTCCTAAAATTTTTACCGACGTGTCTTATTTATTCTTCCTTTTTAATTTCGTATTTGTTTTCAGCTTGTTAATATCATTTTCTTTTAATTTTTAGTTTTTATTGTTTTAAAAGAAAAAAACAATATTTGTTATGTAATGTTTATTTTTTTCAATTTCTTTTTAAATTTTAAATTTTTAAATTAAATTTTTATATTTTATTGTTTTAAGAAGAAACAATTAATTTTTTAGTATATACCCTTTAATTGTTAAAAATATTTTTAATTTTTTTTTAGTTTATTATATAATTTTCTGCATCTATTATTTTTTATTGTTTTAACAGAAAATCATACACTTTTTTAAATTAAATTTGATCTATAATAAACTTGTTGCTAAAAGCCGCAACGCTAAAACCTGGTCTTTAGCAGATCTTTCAATTAGTCTTTCGAATTGACAATTGTCTTTTGAGAGACTGAAAGTTCTTTACTACTTGAAAGTTATAATTGTCAATAGTGATGTACCTATGTTCCAAAACGTGTGGACTCTTTGTGTGTTGCTAGGAGGTACTTCTTCTTGCCCTTGTTCGCCGTTGGAGCAACCTTTTAAGCTTCCTTTTATAAGCTGGAAAATGCTTCGCTGACGACCCTAAGTTTCAGGCCAACGATGTCACTATCATCTACGCCAGCGGCAACCTTATTTTGTTGTATATGGTGCTGTTGCGATTCGGCTTGGCAGCTCTTATTGCGCTTTCCAGCGTGAGAATGAGAGCCGCGCGGGCATGAATGGTGTTGTGTAAAACCTAAAACGGAGCTGAATGTTGTACTCGGCGTCACACCACATCGGCGTCTTAGTTTTGCGGGAATCCCAAATTTAGACTTGGCCTCGTATAGGCAGCTTCAAAAGCGGGTCTAAAATCAAAAAAAAGAGGGTGACGTGTAACAATGTTCATTGACTCTATTTCTCATCGTAATGGGTAGTAAATAATCTCGTTTCACATTACTACTCCGTAGAAGAAGACAGGTATTACCACCGTCACATACATAGATCCATACAATAACCATTGGTTCACGACCTCAAGTTTTGAATACCAGCAAGCGCAAAAGTATGGAGTCATTGCTTGGAAACCTTCCATCAATATTAGATTACGGATTTTGTGGTATTAAAAATCAAACACCGATCGCTGCAGTAGCGCGAAAACTTGTTTAATAGTTCTTTAGTTAGTCAGTGTTTTTAGGTCTTGGCTCCAATATCGATGTTCCACAGTAGAGGTGATAAGTCCGCCACTAATTAATTATCAAGTAAAACATTGTTTTTATTTCAGTTTCATTGACACCAATGAGTCTACGATTTTTTATTATTCGGATAATAACACTCATAACTTGATTTCCCTCTCTTTGTACGTAAAGTTTTCCAGCTAAGTGTATTATTGAGTTCAGCGCTAATTCGGTAGCAAAATGCCGATAAGCTTGTAGTAAGTGCACTAAGAGGGGGATGATGCAAAACTCTGGTACTCGTGTCAATACCCTTCACCCAACACATAAAAACAATCACATTCAAGTGCCAGCGCTCACTCATATGTATGTATGCATACGCATGCACTCATAGACTCGCAAAACTTCAGATCCACTCGCTGTTCCATTACCCCCAAGCGCGGAGCTTTATTTCCA
>NW_016176287.1:0-9340 GCF_001687245.7 Rhagoletis zephyria
GGGGAGAAGAGAACTCGAAATGTGCTGCATTTGCATGGCAATGCATTGGTTGACAAGTATAGCTTTTGAACTTGATGATTTGGATGCCTTCTCAGCAGCTATTAGCAGTTATTCGAAGCCTGAAGTCCAACAAATTTCTTTAGGGTATTTTTTGTACTGGACTTTACCTAACATATGTTATGCATATGGCACCAATACAGGATTATTAGCAGGGTGGTCGAAAAGGAGTAAAATCGGAATTTTTATGCTCTCAACCCCGGTTTTTTTTATTTGTATATCCAAAAATATTTATAGGTCGCTCAAAGTTTTCCATGTAATTTATATGAAGAAAAACAAGTCAATATGTTTAGATCAAACAACTCTGTTTCTTTTCAAGAGACTTCTAATAATAATACCCAATTGTTTATTGAGCGGGGTCCCATAAAAAAGCATTAGTATTACGAAATGGTAACATAAACAATTGGGTATTATTTTCAAGAAATCTATACCATTTGTGTTAAATTTTTAGTTTTATTTTTTCATATAAAAACAGAGAAAACCTTAAATGCTTTGAGCGACCTCTAAATATTTTTTTGATTTGGAAATAAAATATAGGGGTATATTATTTTCTATATAGAACAATCCTAGCGGATGAGAGCATTGAAATTCGGACTTTACTTTTCACAAGCATTTTGGCAGCACCCTAATGAGTAAATGGAATGTTGAAAATTATCCGCCGACCTTTAACAGTCATCAGCAACGTTCTTTAAATTTACTCTGAATTTTCCTTCTTTTTCAATTAAATGAGTTTCTATAATATCGCTGAACCGTATTGGCATTTTACCTGAAAAGTAATTTTTGGAGAAGGGGCTTTGTGGAATAACGCCACATGCCATTTTTAGTAGTAGGAAACCCTGGCGACTACGAAATTCAGAGGACCTAGAAATGGCCAACAACCACCTACCAATAACTTAGTAAATGCTTTTAAAGCTTCGCCCCAACTGAGAAGGACGAAGGTTAAAACCAAACCACTTTTGAGAGCTCTCAGAAGGCAAGTAGGGGAACTATTTAATACCCACTCAATATTTATAAAAAAAAAGCTAAGGAAGGCTTCTGCGGCCACATAGAAAGTGCATGCGGGACCGCTAGGCTAAGGCAAGTTTTAACTAAAGGTAATACCGCATAAGGAACTATTAGGACCGAGGATGAGACGTAGGCTCACAATCGCGAAGAATCACTCGAGGTGCTACCCTAAGCATACTTACCGGCAGGACTCCCACAGTCGGAGCGATAAGAAATGAAAACCGAAGTGTTAGATCTGACTGTAGAAGGTTAAGTAACTGCGGGATTTAGGCTTAGTAACTGATGGGCGCCACAGTAGGCAGATTTTGACTATCTTTCTTAAAGTTTTTTTTTNGGTTACAACTAAGATAAAAACCGAATTACATTAAATTTCCTCCCATTCCATTTCCTCCCGCTAGTGTAGTGGGCGTGGATGTTAACCAATCTATGCAAAAATACTACACACTGATACCGGAGTATAATCTGTGGGAATATCTTCTCGGCAAGGTATAGCGCCTTCCTCCTACCATTCGAGATGACCACGGATTTTGGCGAATATTTTGATCACGGATTTTCAGACTCCGTGAACATTTGGTTTCAGGTTTAGCTCAGATGATATGGTAAGCCATGGCGGCCGATGGTTGGTTCGTTGGTTTAAGCGGATTGTCACCCTGGTGACAAGCAATTAGCGGTTTTAATAAATTTCAGTACGTAATGCAGATAGAGGCAGCTGCACTCTGAAATATTCTGCTGGAATTATTTGCCGAGTGTCTTTAGCCTCATCCTTGCAAAGGCTGGACACTCGCACAGCAAGTGTTCGACTGTCTCTTTTGATCTCGGGTCACCGCAGCTGCGGCAGAACCTATTGAAGGGCAGTCATATCCTTTCGGCATGCACCCTAACGGGCCAGTGCCCTGTTCACACTGCAGTAAATTTGTAGGCATCTGTTTTGCTCATTCCCAAGAGAGCTTTGGTTTTGAGTGGGTCGTAGGACACCCAGAACTGCCGGGTAATTCTGTACGATTCTGTGCAGTTTCACCTCTGCCTGGCCTTAGAAAGATAAATTTCGGTAATTTTTGTCTTAATCTTCCTGAGCGAGGCGCCCATGTCCACCGCGTGGGACACATTCAGTGCGGAGTCGTTCCTGGCTACTCAAATTAATGTAATTTCGTATTGATCAGAAATATAGGTCAGCTCTCTCCTACACTCATCCACTAGCTGAAGTCTAACTGAGGTAGAAGACAGTGCTTGAGTGGCCGCTTGGTTATCCGAGAGGAAGTTCACCTGCGTCCTCGCTGGTACATTCGCTTTGATGAACCTTTCTGCCTCTTTAATAGCAAACGCCAGCACGAACTCCGCTTTCGATCTTTGACCCAGCCGTAAAGATAGTCAAGCCCTGCGGCTTGGGAATTTCGTACGGGGTTTATGGTGAAACCAGGTCTTCGACAGCATATATTCAGTGGGTAGCGCTTTAATTTCAGACGGCATTGTATCTAGGATGAAACCGTGCCCGAACGATTAAATAGCAGCTGAACTTTCGATAAAGATATCTAGGGGTAATAAGTCAAGAAAGACGTTCAAAACGACAGGTTTGTTGCATAATTACATTAGTCTTGATTGCGTGGCTTAGTTAAGATGATTAAGCAGAGGATTCGGTGCGGTTAAGTGCAAATAACTTTCGCACTTTCTACCTCGACTAATTCCCTCTAGGCGCCCACTCTCTCGAAGAATTCTTTCCAACGTACATGTTGACCATCATTAAGTATTAAAACGGAACCATCTCAGGCTTAATGGAAGATATTATACTAATCTGGCCTAATGTTTGCTAATCTTAATAAATCATGCGATCACTTACAAAAAAAACATATTCAAGTGTATTAATAAAGTTTCGAAATAAAAATGTCTAAATATAATTGAAATTTTATATTTAATGCTCGGCTCATCAAATATTTATGAAGGATATTATTACGATCAAGCAGAATTAGCATAAATAAATGAAATGTACAGACATGTGGAGCTAACTACAAAAACTTCACGCATACAAAGTGGATATAACACATGTTGGCGATGATAATGACGATGACGATGATGACTCATCTGACCTCTTCCCAATTTCGAAAAGCACACATCACAAGTATATTTAAAAATCTAAATACATTTGTACATATATACATACATACATATGTATGTATGGCTGAATCTCTCGAGTAGTGTGTGTGAAATCATTTGTCGACGGCCACAAAAATGCCAACAGCGCGTCGATCTTCATCGAACAGGTGATTGCTACGCACAGGCTGCGTTATGTGAGATGTGTGATTTGTTGTAGTTGCTGTTGTTGCTACTTTTACAAATGTTTCGTTTATTATTAGTGTTGCTGTTGTTTGGAATTTATTGCCTCCCGTGTTCAAATACATTAACAAACATACAATCACACATACGTACATACATCCATGCATACACATCTGTACATATACCTACCTACATATACATACATATGTTTCTGTGCCGCAGCATGTGCTTTTGCCGACTACGANCAAACATACAATCACACATACGTACATACATCCATGCATACACATCTGTACATATACCTACCTACATATACATACATATGTTTCTGTGCCGCAGCATGTGCTTTTGCCGACTACGACGACGACTCCTTCACAGATTGATTTGGCATTTGACCAAAAAATTTTTGTCTGGAAACATTTCCGCATCTTCAGCATAAACGAAGGGAACACAAAAACATACACACACACACACACACACACATTCAAATAAATATATGAATTTGTATACATTTTGTATAATTTACTGCATAAATTTTATTTTTAACAAATCCGGGGAGTGTGCGGAAGCTCGGCGTGTGTGTGGATGTGTAGTTAGTTGGGGCAGAAGTTGGTCGCGTTCATATGCAAGACAAGTGCGTTTTCATATCTCATATCTCGTTGCGTTGGCTGTGCGTGCGCGGCTGATGAAGGGCCGCAATCTGAATTATGTAGACCAGAGGTTCCCAAACGGTGCGACACAGCGCTCCGAAGCTACGTGAAGGGTAGTCAGGGGCAAGGCGAAACGTTACATAGTACCGTAGTACTTTGTTAATCCGGATATGGTCTAATCCGGACTCTTTTTCTTATTATCTACTTGGCCGAGTTTGACAAAGCCCGCCAGTAGTTTCTCTTCTACGCAAACTGAACCGATTGGAAAATGCCAACCTCTTCTCCAGTTGGTTTTTCCATCGCAGTGGGGGTCTCCCTCTTCCTCTGCTAGCACTAGCGGGTTTCCGAGTTGAATACTTCCAGAGGTGTCCATTCGAACGACATGGCCTAGCCAGCGGAGATGCTGTATTTTAATATGCTGGTTACCGCTCGCCGTAGCCAACGCGTAAAGACCCGTACATCTTCTGAAAAATCTTTGTCTCGAATACCCGAAAAGGCGCCTCATCGGATGTTGTCATTGTCCAAGCTTTTGCACCACATAGCAGCCCGGACTTGATGAGTGACTTAAAAGTGTTGTTTTCGTAAGCCGGGGGAGGACTTTACTTCTGCATTGCCTACTCAGTCCAAACTAGCTTTTGTTGGCAAGAGTGATTCTCCGTTGGATTTCGATGCTAACATTATTATTGGTGTTTATGCTGGTTCCCAAGTAAACGAAATTCTGTACTTCGTCGAAATTATACCTGTCAACAGTGACGTGAGTGCTCAGGAGCAAATGTGCTGACTGTTTCTTTGATGACAGGATACACTTCGTCTTGTCCTCGTTGACCATCAGACCTAATCGCTTTGCTTCCTTAAGACCCCGCCAGAGAGAAAATCTTTTCTGCGTCACAGGAATGCTTTTGACTGGCAAGACGCACAGAACATGGCGAGACGGGACAATGAAAACGTTGCCATAAACAAAATGGCTCAATTTGATTGGTCAAAAATCAGCTGGTTTGATTTGTTCGATGCATTGTTTTGCCGCATGCGTTGCCAATGTGGCGTCTTCTATCCAAAATAACGGAGTTAACTTGGATGTCACTCAAAAGCATCCTTGTGACACAGTAAGAATTTCTATTTGGTGGGGCCTTTATCCAACTTGGAAGCGGCTTTGAAGTCGACAAATAGGTGCAGAGAGTCAATAGTTTTCTCGTGAGTCTTTTCCAAGATTTGGCGTAATGTAAGTACCTCGTCTATGGTGCATTCGCCAGGTTAAAGGCCACATGGATACGGCCCAATCAGTTCGTTGACAGTGGGCTTCAGTATTTCACACAATACACTCGATAGAACCTTGTAACCAATGATTAGGCGGCTGATCACGTGGTAGTTGTTACGTATGGTGGGATCGCCTTTCTCGTGGATTGAGCAGATCACACGGTCCCACATAGCTCGCGCTGAGGTGGGCGGGATTGAAGCTTAAGTTCAAAAGCTTTAAGAATTCTCATTTCATTTGCATATTTTCAGCTGCTAAATCTGTAGTAAAGAGCAAATATCGATCAAAAATAATGAGAAAAAAAGGTTATAAAAATAAGTACGAGTTGCAGTATCTATGTAGCCTTGTGAAGAATTGCTGAAAATATTTGTTCTTGTATGTAATTTCTAATACGTAAATACCAATAGGAGCCTCAAAGTTGCCTTAATTTGTATGCTAGATAAGCGTAGCTGTAGGTAATTGAAGTGTAAATCTTGACAAGGGCGCAAAATGAAGAAAGTTTGGGAACCCCTGCTGTAGAAAAAAAAGCTCAGACAGTCAACAATCGGCCTGAGGCGCACAATTGTTGTTTTCTTCTTGCGACTTTATATTTTTCTTATTGTTGTATGTATCTTATGCCGTTTAGTATTTCTTGCTATTGGCGTTGGTGCTAAGTGATCTCGTATTTTATAAATATTGATGTAATTATTTTTATAAAATATTCTTTGCTATCGGAAGATGTACATTCATACATATGTATGTATATACGAATGTATGTAGGAAAATTTTACTAACCATGCAGTGGAACGCTTTTTTTTTTTTTTTGAAGATATGCCATTTACATGATGCTGTATTTCCATTTCGTTATATTTCCTCGAATCTCATCATAAGTAAGAGAGCTAAACAGGGCTTCCCCCTTTATATAACAAGAAGTGACTAGTTAGTAATCTCTCAAGTTGACTGTAATTTAGACTGCTCAATGACATCAGATGTATCTGGAAACGAATTTCCCTCACCCCCAGTGAAGTTTGGTTTGGAGACAAAATGATTTCAGCATTGTGCGACTTTCAATGTTATTTTTCGTTCCAAAAACATCATCTTCTCACCCTGTAGGAAGAATTAAGCAGCAGCCCCAACCAACTAAGGGAAGCATCTGAGAATAGGGGTGCCATGAGTTTTGCCCTTCGGCATGATAAAATGCCTGTTCTAGTCAAATCGTCCTATGCCTTATTAGAAGGTAAATACTTCTTTCTGACCTGACACTCAAGAGCCGTGACTTACGTTTCTGGGCTAGTTTGCAAGTAATTAAAGGAATGACCACTGCTTTAAGAAAAACTTGGCTCTCACAGGGAAGGACACGAGAAAAAACCTTCTCTGAATTATTTGCAAAGAATGGAAGCGATAACAAAATTTTTCACATAGCGTTCATTAATTGAAATTATAAATAAAATCAAAAAAGAACTGAAAGATGCTTAGGAGGATTAAGTGAACAAAAGACTCAAGGTACGAACTTATATTGCACAAAAAAAATGAAAATTGTTCTATAAATGGGCCCAGACTTCACTGAAACAATTTTTCATCCCAACATGCACACTTCCCTCTCATTCTTCACGTTAAGTTCTCATAACTTTTATTCTCCTTTGGTTCTCTAACAGAAGTTTCCCCAGACCTTTGTTCTTATTTGATCCTCCTTGAAAAGGTTCTCGATACTTTCGTTCTCATTTTGTTCTTCTTGAGAACGTTCACGATTGTTTTCTTCGCAGTTTGTTCTTTACGAAAACGTCCCCAAACCTATTGTTCTCATTTTGTTCCCGTTCAAACTGCTCTCAAAAGTTTTCTTTCCATTGGGTTCTTTTCTGGGAACGTTCTTGGCATTATATTTTGTTCTCATGCTGAACTAAACCAAAACTGGAACGTGTTCTCGGGCATTGGTTTCTAAGGTCTAGATGATGATACAAATCTTTTCTTTTCTTTTATTTTCTTTTCTTTTCTTTTCTTTTCTTTTCTTTTCTTTTCTTTTCTTTTCTTTTCTTTTCCTCTTCTTTCCAAAAAACAACAAAAAGCTCTGCGCTTTCTTTTCTTTACTTTTCTTCTATTTTCTTTTATTTCCTTTTCTTTTCTTTTCTTTTCTTTTCTTTTCTTTTCTTTTCTTTTCTTTTCTTTTCTTTTCTTTTCTTTTCCTCTTCTTTCCAAAAAACAACAAAAAACTCTGCGCTCAAAAATTTTAATAAATTGGATGACTTCAGCGCTGAAGTCAAGCATTCTTGCCAGCCATCTGATAGCAAATCGAGTTGAGTGTCGCTTTGCATCGTCCATTACTTGCTACTGTCGACTTCAGTGCGGCGGGTATGCGTAAGTATGCTGATGCGTGTATGTTTGGCCGCATGCTTGTCTGGCTGTCCATCTATCTTGCCTGCCTGCCTGCCTACTTGCCAGTCGCCTTACTTCCTCTAATCTTAAACACAGCCCATACGCACAGCCAGCATTAAGCACATATGCCTGTCTGTTCGTCCGTCTGTCCACACCGGCCACCGTTACTATGCTTGATTGGCTCAATTGATGCTATTTGAACTCTGACCGAGACGATGTTGCAGTGCTGTTTCTACAAGCATGAGTACTTAAATTTCCCCATTTTTAAATGAGTTTACAACCTCAGCTGGAATGAGTTTACACACTCAAGCGGGCGCGATCCAAGACGCCTAGCTTTTCAAAACATTCAACTAAGCTACAGTCATGCATACAAATGTGGATAGCATTCATTTGTTCGAGTGTGTTGTAAGTGGCAAACGGTTAAAATTTGGGCCGCACCTTCCACAGACGTGCCTCGCTCTCGCCCTCTTCATCCCCACTGGAGCTCTAAGCTATTGATTCAGAAATGCATGGCGTGTTCTAGTCGTCGGAATATGTATATACGTGTAAGCGTCATTTGTCAGTTCAGTTCGTGCAATACTCGTATTTTGTGGCATCCAGGAGCACAGCGGTTAATGATCTGCTAAATATGTTGATAACTACATAACACTTTCCGCGAGTGTACTTGTGTGTGTGTGGCAACTCAAATTGTTGTGGATATCTGATCAAGTGAGGGTGTTATAGGTCACCGACTTTGGCGGTAAGTAGTTTGGCCTTTGAAATATTCTGCGGCGTTGGAAAGTGTTTTAAAACAAGTATTGAGTATAAGTTACCGGGAGAAAATATCTAGACGCAAGGGTGCCTGAAATGGCCCAGGATGAAAATAGTATATTAATTGGCTTTCAGCCCAGTCTTCTTCAATGGATATCTTCTTACCTCTGTGATAGAGACTTTGCCGACATTTGCAAACCGTAATGCTAGGTATAATATTTATCGCAAAGTTAATGGCATGCCTGATTAATAGCCCGTTCCTTCTGGCTGAGATAATATTCTCTCTGGAGTATCAAGACACTTTCGACCCCTGTTTTTGATGCAAAGCTAATTTTGAATTGAACGAATAATTCCGTTGTTTATGTCATGATTTTAACTCTCATTCCAGCACGTTTGACGTATCGGACTCGATTTTTATTATATTGAAAACTATCATTTTCTCTCCCAGTCAGCTGATGCATTTAATTCTGCAGCTGAATAGTGAAATAAGACGTGGCCAAACCTACTAGATGTAGCCCACGACTGAGTACATGCGACTGGAACGAACGTACAAGCCTAGTGCTCAAACCGCCTCCCGACGAGATACTTGATGGTGATACCGGGGGGATCGGTACTTGGAGAGTAAGAGGTTTAGTTCGGGTTAAAGTGCCACACCGACGGGTGTAGGCTTTCGATGCTTCCTCTCGTAAAAAAAAAAAATATTTGTAGCAGCGCAAAGTGCAAACTGATTCAAATTTTGGAGGAATTGCCGACGAATTCTACATACATATGTACAAAACACTCGCTGCTAAACGCACTTGCAGCTGCCCGCTGTCCGGAAATTGTCAAAAGCTACACTACTTACTTACTGCAAATTACTGCAATCACTTGTTGCTCTACATATTTTACATTCCTTTATACTCGTAGCTAAATAATTTGGTTTTATCTAAAAAAAAATCCGTTTCATGCAAAATGTAGCACAAACGGAAATAGGGTTGTACTACTTACTACTACTCGGAGCCTGCAATGA
>NW_016176288.1:0-9339 GCF_001687245.7 Rhagoletis zephyria
GTATCAACAATTAAATAAATACAATATGCTGAATATTCTAAATAATAAAATGATATTCTTGGTTGTTACGAATGGCTTTAAATAAACCCGCATAAACCCTTCGTCCAAAATTTCCTCAAATTCGGCGTCTACATACGCCATACATACAAACCACCACTGTAAAAAGGTCAGAATCAGCACTCTAAGCTTGTAATTGATAGAGCATGCTCTACGTAAGCCTGTCACAGCAGCCACTGACTTTATGCTGCACTTTTCTTTATATGGAAGCAAAATACGAATACTTCCCACGAATAAAGTTTTATAGGCCATGCTGAAATAATCGTTGCACGAAACAAATATATTGCGTACAGTAACATGAAATTTCGTATACCATAAAATGATGGCGCTTTAACACGAAGTGAGCCGCAACAATATCCGGTATGCTTAAACACTGCTGGAACACTACTGGTATCCTCTGTATGTAATCTCTTAAATCCTGCTTGTATACCCAATATATTCTGCTATCCTCGAGGATTATCGAAAAGCTCAGATCGGTTATAAAAGCCCTTTTAGAGGCAACTATGCAGTCCCCCCGGCAGAGGAAAGAACTTTTAATTTTATTCATGCAGGGATGCTAGGCTTATCATCTAGGTCAACACTAAGTAGCTACTCATAATGACTATGTACCTTATAACGCAAGGCGCTTGAAGTATAAAATTCTTCTAAAAATTCTATAAAAGTATTTCTTCACACCCTGTGCATTGCTTGATCCTGTTTTCGCAACCCAGACGAATGTCTTTCTAAATATTACTTCTCCTCTTCTGTTGTACTTCTAAAGAATTTTTCTACTGTGCATGTATTTGTTTGAAAAATTCGCCATGCGTGCGTACAACTTTCTCTTTACATCAGCGGCTTTTTTTATGTACGTACAATGCAATGCATATTTATAATATTTAAGTTACTCCTTTAACACCAACACATCAGCTTTAGCGCTCCATGCGCACATCCGTTCTTATTTCTTTGCTTCTTCGCTCTTTTGTTCTTTTACTCTTTGGCTCGTCTGTTTTCTTTTATTCTCATATATCCGTCTTATATGCTATTATTATATGTCCTATTTACTTTTCATATTCAGCGGATCATTCTGTATAGTCTTGCCGTTGTACTTACATCCTGCTTTGCCAAGAGTTTTAAGAGCTTTTCGTTGTCTTACACAAATCTTAAGCAACAATGAGTAAACTCAAGTTGTGTAGAACTTGCAACGGCAACGTGACTGTAAATGCGTGCGTCTGAAGTTGACTCGTTGTCGTGTGCGTGCACACTCGTTCGTATGTTTCGTTAGTTAGAAAGGCAATGCATGTCGAGCTTTTTTTTCTGAGTTAAAGTTGCAAGCGTGAGTGCTTCTCAATGGCATGAAAGTTGTATGTTTTATTTTATTTTTTCTGATTAATCTTCATTTTATTTCTTGCGACTTTTATTTAGACTTACAATCGGTTTTAGCTGGATGATTTAGTGGGAAATGTAGCGCAAATATGGGTTTATTGTTTGCGGATTTTTTTGTTTGTAACTCGTTTTCTATTTCATCTTCTTATTAACATTTTTATTGTTTTCAATATAAAATCGTAAGCATTATGGTTATGTTATGTTTCTCTGGATGCGTTGTATTTTTAGGCTTAAGCATTCTTCGTTTAGAGATTTTTAGTGATACATATTTAGAGTAGCAATTTCTAGAACCCCACTGCAGTAGTCTCCTTTGGAAGAAAGTGCGTCATTAGTTTTCCTACAAGGGAGTAATGGAGCGGCGCTCTCTTGGGAAACTCGGTAAAAACTTTCTATAGGTACCGACGACGCCAAGACTAAAAACGTCGGCATGCTTTTTTCGGTGTCATTCTACAGTAGTGAACCTAGCTGTTTTTTCGAAATTCTGTGTATCCCTAGTGGAGTGCATCCATACAAATTTTTTCAAAGCGTTTGATAAGGTATTACATTTAATTTTTCATTCAGTTTTCTTAAGTTGATCATATCTTTTATGTATGTAGAAGCCTTTTGCTGTTACTTCCGTGCTGTACCGGTGCACTGTCTTTGGACCGCTCCTAGCCTTTCTGCGAAGTCAAGCAAAGGATTTTAGAGTATCCCTCTCTCATGTTCGTTCAAAGCTGCAATATTGCTCGGCTATCTCGAGTACAATTTTTAGCTTTCATGCACTTCCTATTGAGCGGGTCTGTAGGAAATTTATTTAGTTTTCCCTTCAGGCGGTTCTTTTCTCTGACCCTCTTCCGCCTTAAATTGCTAGTTGCAATCTTATAGATTTAAACTCTCTTGAGGGTAGAAGACTTATCCATTCCCTTATGTTTGATTATGGCTTGGTTGACTTCATTGATTGTCCGGAATTACTTGAACATATCGGTGTCAATGTCTCTAGCAGAGAATTGCGGTTCATTCCACCGTTTTATATTACTTCTGCTGAACTTAATGATTGTGGTCACGCTCCAATATGGAGGGCTTTTATTGAACTTTATTAAAATTTCAAAAAATATAAATATTGAATTATCAGAAGTTTAATTAAATGTATTCTACAGTTTCTTTTCTTTGTGTTTCACCTATTAATTTTATTCTAGACTGTAAGATATTTTTTTAATCATAGACTCAATAAATACTTAATTGAATTGGAACTCGAGCTGAACGAATTCTAGAGAGTTACTTCATATACTTTACTGATTTTGGTATAATGCCAGAGGTCGGGAAGCCTCTGCACTGGATGACAACTGGTGAACTGCGACGACATGCATATATGTATAGTGTATGGTCACCGTAGATGTTACCAACGATCCACTGTGTACATCTTGTTTGGAAGGTTAAGATGGTATGGAACATTTTCTCTACCGTCAGACGACCTTCCCCAAGCCGATATGCATACTAGTACATTTCTGGGACAGATGCATTAAGAATGGACGAGCTTAATTTAAATTCTCTTTTCATCGACAATTTTCTTTGTTTCATGAATTCCTCACCTCTCTCTAGTTCTTAAGTACAATTGGCAATAATACCTGAGTGCTTGAAAAAAAAAATTTTTGGTTTTTTTCGGTCATCCAAAATTCCAGTTCATAGAAGGAATATAACTTGAAAATTTTGATTGTCACACCATATTTTATGTTATAACTGTGACAGCCATCTAGTAACAATACCATCTTAAATTTATTATCACTGCAGGGAAACTGCAGACTAGTGAATCAAATTTCTACTTCCATACTAGATCTTTATCGCCAAAAACGAACCAGTCCGATAGTAACTAGATCCCCACCAGTCCAAAATCGCCGAAATGTTTTACTTTAAACAAATTATTTTATTTCACTTTTTAATTAGAAATTTATATCTAAGGTGATCAGTTTCGAACTGGTTCGAAACTATAGAATTTAGGAGTTGTTCGGAACTATCGGAAAAGGGATGCAGTGGGGGGCAACTGACACTGCCTAGGACATCGACATGTTAAATTCGCCAGTTGTTTGGATGCAAAAGAGATTTATCTCGAACCAGTACTGGGTTTTCGCCACAGGGATAGTATTCTGTTTACTAGGTGCAATGACACACATAATTTAGTATTTCACTCCTGGTATTTTAAATATTTTTTACACAGCTCTTAATAGAGACACATACGTATGTATCTGCACCAGGAAGTTAAAATCCTGCACAGTAAAAGATAAACAAGATTTCGCATACCAGCGCTTGAAACTGCTCATTTTCTTAACATTTTCTGCATACTCAAAACATTTTTTTATCAAAAAAATAAATTATATTTTTTCTATTTTAATTTTTTTTTTACACAAATTGAGAATGTTGTGAATCGTTTTGCTTTCATTTCGCCAACTTCTAGCGTGTTTCTTAGAATACCAGCGAAAACTATGAAACTTAAAATGGTAATATTGCCCACATAATATTTAGCTGGTATTTCAAGACATACATATGACATTTGCTCGGTTCGTAGTAACAATACTTGATGTCTGTCACAGGTATTACCTTTCTTTCCATTATTTAATTCAACACCTTACGCTGCTGCAGCTTTTCTGACGCCATCTGATTTTATTTCTTCTTAACTTATTCCACCTTTCATTTCAACAAGTTTTAGTCATAGTTTTTCCTCACCCCAAACAAAATTACTTGCGGTCAGGTAAGAATTCAAGCTCTACGAAATGTTGTGCTAAATTTTTCAGGTTGCAAATTTTGGGTACTTAAATCAAGCCCACATGAACATGTCGTCATAAAAATGCCTTCACTCAACTCATAATGAAATCGCATAAAAGTCGAAATTACGAAAGGAAAAAATTAAGTTGAGTATAAATCGGCATCAAAGAACCTTTAACCCCACCGGGAAGAAAAAACTGATGAACTGAATAAAACCCAACAGAGGCAAATTAAATACAGAATTGGTAAACAGCGCAGAGCACAGCAGAGCAAAGCGAAGTAGAGCAAAAAGCAAAGCCAAATCGCGCAAAACGCCATAAAAATTGCTACTGGCAAAAACACCGAAGACATAAAAACAGCAGCAGCAGCAGTTGCACTCAACGCTCTCAAATGAACTGTTATACAACGGGCTTGTGTGCAAAACGAGCGCACATTTGTATGTGTTTGCGTGTTAGCTGCATGAAATACAAAGCAAAAGCTAAAGGCCAAAGCACATGCAACAAAAATTGAAGTGAAAGCTAAAGCTGGAGCACAGTAATTGCGAAAGGACATAAAATATTGCGCACACGGATGCATACACACTCTTACTAAATGGAAATAAGAAAGGTTTTTGCGTTAGTTTTTCCCAAAATAAAAACGTAATCAATGTGGCAACACTGGCAACGCAGTCAAAATACTACAAACACAAAACAACACCAGTCGCTAACGATTGCATTCAAAATGCTTGCGTAATGGCGCACAGTGTTCTATTTTGAAAAAAAAAAAATCTGAAAATCTAATTTCTCGAGAACGAGAAGAGATAGCGAAATAGCTGTAATGGCATTTTTAAGATTTTAAGATGGAATATTCAGGAAAAGTAGTCNTCAAAATGCTTGCGTAATGGCGCACAGTGTTCTATTTTGAAAAAAAAAAATCTGAAAATCTAATTTCTCGAGAATGAGAAGAGATAGCGAAATAGCTGTAATGGCATTTTTAAGATTTTAAGATGGAATATTCAGGAAAAGTAGTTTCGTTGGGTAAAAGGACTGTCTTTACTTTTAAAATTAAGTTCAAATAGAGACCTGAAACCAATATAAGTGATAAAATAAATCTTTTGAGAGCTTTTAAAGCTTCTACAAACATTTGGCCAGACGCATAAGCTATTGTAAAAAGTCATGTTTGCTATAAAAAACGGTTATATTTGCCTCCAGTTGAGTTTTTATGAAGAGTGGCTCAAGACGCGCTTCGGCATTAGAGGGTTAAAAGTTCTGAACACAGTTTTTTGCTGTTCTCGCACCAAGGTCATCATTGCCATGGTCATGAGATATGAAAAATTTACTTAATTTTAATTGTCCTTTTAATTCATTGCAGCCTGTCTTAGATGAAAAGAAAACAAACCATATTTTACTCCTGAAGGTCAAAGTTATTCTTCATTCAATCAGGCTACTAAACTGACCTTCACAGTAGAGTTTTTTATTTTTTTTTACCTAAAAATAACTTCTAAAAAATTAAAAAAAAACTAAATGCGATTTTGGGCTATTAAGACCACAGAAATGGCTTCCTGACGCAATAACAGCGAAAAAAATGTGTTCAGAACTCTTAACCCTCTAATGCTGAAACGTTCTTTTAGGCACTCTTCACAAAAATCCGACTCGCGGCAAGTGTAACCGATTTTCATACTAAACAAGATTTTTTTGCAATACACCGCGTTACATAATTATAACCACATATTAACCAGTTTTGACTATTTATTTTTATACTATTTAGTTTCAATTATTTACTTATAAAAAAATAATAATTCTTTAATAAACAACAAACAAATCCACACTTCAAACTTTGTGCAACAATTTAAAAAATTCAGCAAATTTTCACCAAAATTTTACACTTTTTTTAAGAATTTTTGCGTATGCAGTCTTAAAGCCTGTTCAATTCTAGTATAACAAAGAGCAATGTTGAAGAGGCTGCAAAATATCGTAGATTTTTGGCAATTTTTTTGTTGTTGACGGTACAAATTATGTTCGAAATTTTTTTTTATAAGGAAGCAAATGAACAACAAAAATTCTTTAGGAAGAAGTGTAAAATTTTGGTGAAAACTCGCCGGTCTTTTATAATTTTTGCACTAAGTTTTAAATGTGGATTTGTATGGGTCTTTTTTTATAGAATAAACTCAATTTTTATAGGAAAATAATTGAAAAAAAAATATTTGTAAAAAACTTGTTAATATATGGCGGTCTTATAATTATGCAACGCAGTGTAGCTTATGCGTTTGGCAAATTATTTGTAGAAACTTTGAAAGCTTTCAAACGCTTTATTTTATCACTTTCGTTGCACGTCGAAAAAGCAACATATGCAACAAAAAAATTTGTGCTGGTAAAATGCTGCATTTCCATATATCCATTCTGTTTTGGTTTTAAGTTGTTCTATCGCATTAATAACTTTTGGTTCTATATTTGAAGGTCATTTTGAAAGTCAAAGTTTAGTTAGTTTACCCAACGACGCCATCTTTTTTAACTCTCCATCTCAAATTCTATTTCGCTATTTTGTCACGATATCGAGATTTTTGATTTTGTTCAATTTTTCCTCCAAATGGAACACTGTGTGACGCACACATGTGTGTGTCTGTTTAGAATGAGGAAGTGGGTTACGAAATCACATAAAAAAATTTTGTGCGCTTGCTCTCAAAACAACGCGAATGACAATAAAAAGTCGAAATACCGCTTTTTGGAAGTGAAAAAAAAAAACATAGGTCAAACATGGTTAGTCTGATTTAAGGTTATCCACTTTAACTGCGACTAAGCGCTTTTGCTATTTTATTTTTTTCAACAAAAATGTGGAGACTAAAATTAAGCTGAGTTCACTACGCTTTTAACTAAATTTTTAGTGGAAAAAATCTGTGTTCTCACTACTACTATTATTTCTAACACAATGCTACCCATTAAAAGCCTAGTGATACTGGAGCTGACAAAATTTCCACTAAGTTATTGTTAGTGGTTTAAAAATTATTTCCACTAAATCTAGAAAATAGTGGATAAGAGCCATGTTTCCACTAAATAATAATATTTCTTCGTGGTTAAAGGGTAAGTAAATTGTATAATTAAAATTATCGCTTTTAAATTAAATATTTTATAAATAGAGATGAAACGGACTACGTGATAAAATCTTGGCATCTTGGCTGTATATAAACCGAGCCCTAACCGCCAAAATAACGTAAGTGCCATTTTTTTCAAAATTTTCTTTTTGATGCAGAAATACATCTAGATGCCCCAGGAATATTTCTGCATCAAAAATAAAATTTTGAAAAAAATGTCGCTTACGTTATTTTGGCGGTTAGGGCTCGAAACTATGCTCATCGCAGATAAAAGGCTCATTGGGTGTATCTTCAATCATCATAAGACATTTGATAATCCATCATAAAAGCGAATATGAACAATTTAATGATTTTACAAGTACTAACAAATGTGACACAAAGGGCAAAGAGTTCAATGAGAGGGTACTAATGCTTCTTGCAGCTACATATAGTCCGTTAAGAACAGTTGAATAGCCTGAATTTCAAAGCCAATACAGAGGGTGCCATTTAAAAGTTAAAAGTAGGCATGTAATTGGCAATGTGTTTGTGTTTATCTTAAAAAAGTATTGTAATTGTATTGAAATAAATTGTAAATTCATATGTAATTATGTTGGAAAATATACACACATATAAACAAAAAAAAAAAAAAATTCACTTGAAAACTATATTTGGTTTAGTGGAAAATCTAGTGATTCCACTACCTTTGAAATTAATGAAAATTTTTTACAACACCACTAAACTTATTAGATTTAGTGGGAAAAAATTCAATTACTATTACGACATTTGTTTTTAGTGGAAATATTTTCTACTTTGTAGGATATGAAAAAAATAAGCTCCACTATATTCAATATTAGTGATACTGGAAATTTAGTGCATTACGCACATGTCTGATTGCAACGTTGGCGGTAGAAGTCCTAATTATGATAAGTCAAAACCAGCCTTTAAAGAATCAAGTCACATTTAAAACTTTATCTAATATAAGTTGCTGATTAATTCTATATGGGCCAGCGTTCAAAAGGCTACATTAATGCTAATCACGAGAGCGCTACTTAAAAAGCCGTAGAAATCTTACTTATAATTCTGTTTACCATTGCGTTTTTATGACGCATTTCTGGCAAGCTTTAACGTCATAAGAACTCAAATTCTAGGATCCAAAGATTACACTGTATCTCCTATTAATCATGAGAACAAATTCTTCACACGTATTCCTTCTAGGATATAGCTTAAAACAATCTAAAAGTAGAAAGTGGGTTACACTCGAAAGATCGCTCAATGAACCTTTGTTTTAGGCAGCCAGGTCATTGTTGCTAAACTCCTGCGGCAGTGGCGATATAACGCAGAAAAGTTCTTAAAAAGTTAGCTGATAAATTTGCCACCTATGTACATAGATATACAAATAACGCGGTTGCCAAGTCATAAAAGCATACAAAATATGTTCATGACAGACGAATTTTTGTCCTCTTAGAAGTGTCTCTGCGCTTCATTTGTCTTAGGTTAGATCAGGCAGTACCTTTTGATGAGTCCGAGTGGAGAGTTTTTTGTCTCTGCTTCGGATTCATGAAGAGATGCTCGGACCTTAGCCTTAGATGCTTGTCAGCCGTGTAATTTTCATCTATGACCCTATGGCCGGGAACCCAGTTGAGAAAAATGTCTATTGACTCAGCCGTCGAGCAAATATGCATTATGCAATCGCTTACATTTTTACAGTGCCAGCGGTGGCGCCTGGCTATCTGAGAATATACATACATACTTTTGTACTATTTTGCAGTTCCTCTCTAATGTTTTGCATTATTTAATATATTCCTTTTTTTGAAGTCAAGTAAAAAGCAATAAAGTTTGATATGAACGAAATGTTTGCTGTACTCTGCGAAAGCTAAAACTGACTCTCTATAAAGGTTAAAGTTATAAACGAAGGAGATAAAACTATTTAAATTCCGCCAAAAATTCATCACGCGCATCACATTTCCCGTATAGTCGATTTTAATTTCTTCTCCCTTTTGCAATTTAATCGCCCAGCTTTCGAGAGTGAACTACTAAAATTCGGCAACAGATATACATATATAAGAGCAGTGGGTTTCAATGCGCGAATTTCACTTGCACAACTGACCTAAAAGACCAATTGCAGCTGTTATTCATTG
>NW_016176289.1:0-6150 GCF_001687245.7 Rhagoletis zephyria
AGCTGGTTCGTTGGTCGCCTACTGAGCCGAAACCGTTCGGCGACCGAATGCTGAGGTAAGTCCAGGTAAGTACTAGGTGGCTGTGTGAAAAGTACGTTAGCATTCCTTAATGCTGGTCAAACCCCAGGAAGGTTTTGCTCCCTCGCATCGCAACGTTTTCTACAAAGGGTTAAAGCTCCCCCTTTTCGGTAAAAATTAGTATTATTTTTCATTACATTCGGTTCTTCCTAGAAAAATTTGGCTTATATTAAGCCATTTTTTTAAACAGTGGGTCAAAAATACCCGTTCTGGTTCGAGTTGATGGGTTAAACTTTTGGAAAAAAGTAGACCAATCTTGTTTTCAATATGTAATCCGCAAAAAATCGTAAGAACTCCGTAATTTAACATAACGGTTGATAAGAATATTGCAAAAATTTATTGATAGCGACATAAATTATCCCAATAACTTAACTTTTAAAATTTTTTATTTCTTTAAATTTAAATAGTACGTACGGATCTGTCCTGCAGAAAAAAAGTTATCAATTGATAAAAAATAACCCAGTTGTAGTTAGCTTTTTTGCGGGATTTCTATGAAATATATAACTTGTAGTTTGCTACAAAAAGCTAACTTGAGACTAGTTGACAAGTAATTCAGGAGTAATGAAGGAGATTGCTTTCTTTAAAGGCGTTTGGGCAAACGCGTTGAGGACAAGTAAAAGGAATATCGAAATTTCATATTATCATTTTGAAGTTATGTCTGACGGATTTCGAATATGGGACCACATACAGCAAAATATGAAAAGAAATATGAAATGTAATAAAGTAAATAAAAATAAAAAAAATAAAGTTAAAAAAAATATTTTGTTTTTCCTATTGACATTTTATGTTTAAAAGTAGGTAGTTACAAGTTAGTTACATATAATGCAGAGGTAAACCTGCCTTGACTATTTCGCGGCCATCGCCATGGAAATATAGTTAGCTCTCGTCAAAGAAAATATACAGATAATAAGTGACTTTTAGCTCCTTCCTAATCAACTTAAAGTTAGCTTATAGTTAGATAAATTTCCTGCAGGGTGTAGAGAACATACAGGGCCATGTGTGTATGTATGTATATATATACTTCAGACCTTCTTCTGTTCGTCCATCGTAATTTAAACTTAAAACTAGTTCAATGAATAAATTAAATAGAAGAGTTCAGATTGAACTGGCATGGTGAATACCTAACGCTGACGAGATGACATGGTAAGATTAGTAGCCTCATGGCTCTTTNGTAGAGAACATACAGGGCCATGTGTGTATGTATGTATATATATACTTCAGACCTTCTTCTGTTCGTCCATCGTAATTTAAACTTAAAACTAGTTCAATGAATAAATTAAATAGAAGAGTTCAGATTGAACTGGCATGGTGAATACCTAACGCTGACGAGATGACATGGTAAGATTAGTAGCCTCATGGCTCTTTGGAATCTACCTCATGGGCAGTAGCCCCGGCGTTTCCAGATGCGCCGGCGTCGCCGACGCCGCCGATTCTTTTTGAAGTTGACCACGCCGCCGCCGCAAGGCCTGTTGGCGTAAACCTCTAATGTATGTAATATTCCATACCTCTGATCGTTTAGATATGATTTTTTTTTAATATATGGGCGATTCCATCGTCACGGGTTGGACATTTGTACAGAAAAAATTTTCTTTCTTGTTTAAATTTAAGTATAAAGTACTCAACAATTCTACAATTTGATAAAGCTACACCTAACTATACTACTACTATAACTATTATATGAGTTAATACAAAATACGAAAAAAATTCCAGCTTAATTTTGTATGGAAAAGATCTGATTTATTTCTTCTGTCACGGGTGGGACAAAAAAAAGAACCTGCTTTTTGGAGCAGATATTTTTTACGGAAACTGCGAATTTATTTCACTTTTCTGTGTGAACTTGATGTCTTATAATAAAACAAAGAATCAGGAATACAAACAAAGCAAAAACTACAAAAAATGGCTTTATTATACAAATAAAATTATAGTTTAAAAACTAAAACCTCCCTATTATAATTGCCATTCGTACTGTCATTAGGTATGTAACTTGGGAATATAAATCGCTGCATCTTTTAGGCGCATCAATATTACATAGTTACATCCCGAGTTAATAAAAAGAAGGTAAAAATCCGAAATTCCTCTGTCACGGGTGGGACAACGTTTGTTACGGGTAGGACACGTACGAATTTTTATATGAAAGGGAGCTTGTAGTGTGGTCCATATATGAAGATTAGTTATTAAAAAATATAAGAAGCCAAGTAGGTGTTAAATTCACTCACGTTTTATCTTAGGATGGTGCCTTTTATACAGAAGAATATGCTTAGCACCGTACGCCAAAAAAATTATTAAAAATGAACGCGATTTCCTAGCGTCTTGATATTTTCACTTTTACCTACTTAGATTTAATGGAATACAAAACTGCATACCCAAAAATTCTGAACAAAAAGTTTAAATTTGTTGGATGTAATTGTTAAAGTTTGTTGAATTTTTATAATTTTTGTACGAAGTTTGAAATGTAGATTTATGTGGTTCTGGTTAGGTAATGTGCTAGACTTCTATTAAAAAAAACTATTAACATTAGATTAACAACTTAACTGTAACTTAACTTAATCAGCTGACCACAGGGGTATATAGATAATGGACGAGTCCGCACTTTTGTTTAGCTCCCAAACAACTAATTTCAAACACAGTAATATGTTAAAGTAAAATTTTCTGATGTTCATGAAAAGTATGAAGCCTTCGGCATAGCCGAAGAGCACTGCTCTTACTTGGTTTTGAATAACCTGTGGAGCTTGCAATTTAGTTTGATCTATAACTCAATCCTGTGACTGCTTCAGATCCCCCCAACTAAGTTGTATGACTGAGCAATGATATATATGTAGATGATTACGGTTAAATCGATTTTCGCTCATTGCGAAGCACAGCCAAGGTTTTGCCCTTCTTAGTGTGCTAAACAACCTTTCAATTCTGCAAGTTGTATACGGTTTGGTTTTGAATAACCTGTGGAGCTTGCAATTTAGTTTGATCTATAACTCAATCCTGTGACTGCTTCAGATCCCCCCAACTAAGTTGTATGACTGAGCAATGATATATATGTAGATGATTACCGTTAAATCGAGTTTCGCTCATTGCGAAGCACAGCCAAGGTTTTGCCCTTCTTAGTGTGCTAAACAACCTTTCAATTCTGCAAGTTGTATACGGCAGAGCTAAGTGCAATTGTAAGGCACATTTTACTACCGGCTAAAGAATTTTGCTTTCAGCTGCCATTTCTTAGTATTGTATACCTTCATATAAGGTAAACTTCCAAGGTTAGGGGGGGTTTGAACCTCTTTTAACAATAAATAGATGCAATATATGTGTCTTTGTGAGAGGCTATGAAAGCTCAAACACTGCCCTTTAATAATGAAAACCAAAAAAATTTGGTCCTAACACAGTAAGCAATTGAGAACAGTTTTTATACAAGTGCGCACGATTTGTTTTTTTACAAAAAAATCTTCTTTTGGCTTTTTTAGATCTCTTGTGTTACATGAATCTGATGCGCTGGAAATTTCTAAAGATGCTGAGATTCAAGCTCAAACGTTCATCGAAGAGAAAATATTACACCCGGATTTTTTCCGTAGTGCCCGAATTTAATCTTGGAAATTTTTGGTTGGCTCTAGTCTTCAATCAATTCTATAAGGACCGGTGTAATATGTTAGATGAAGGTTTGAGCTTGAATCTCTGCCTCTTTAGAAATTTCCGGCGCCTCAGATTCATGTGATCAAATACAGGCAAAACAAGAGATTTTGTAAAAAAATTGTGCGCGCTCGTATAAAAAACTATTCCCAATTGCTNGTAAGGACCGGTGTAATATGTTAGATGAAGGTTTGAGCTTGAATCTCTGCCTCTTTAGAAATTTCCGGCGCCTCAGATTCATGTAACACAAGTGATCAAATACAGGCAAAACAAGAGTTTTTGTAAAAAAATTGTGCGCGCTCGTATAAAAAACTATTCCCAATTGCTTTCAGTATTCGGACCATAATTTTTTGATTTTGATTATTAAAGGGCAGGGTTTAGGCTTTCATATCCTCCCACACTGATAGATATATTGCATCAATTTATTGTTTTACATAGGTTAAAAAATTACCAAAAATGTGTTTCTCGGCACATTTAAACGTAAAACTAGAGCCAATACAAGAATCTTGTACAATATTTTACTCAACAGAATTTTGTTGGGTAGTGTAGTTTTAGCTAAGAATAATTATGTACTTTAAGCATGTTGATTTGGAAATATTAATTTTTCATTTAGGTAGCCAGGAGTATTATACATCACAGAACGATACAATTTCTAGCTTTTAAGTAATCAGGGATTTCACAGCCCTGCAGGCTTTTCCCCCAGGCAGAGATATGCTCAAATTTTGGTATCCCAAATACAAAGCGCGTTATAGCATTGACACATTAAGTAAAACTTTTGGCAAATAAAATAAATCTTTTTGCACATAAATTTAGTCTTTTGGTAAATAAATTTAATCTTTTGACAAATTAAATTAATCTTTTGGCAAATAAATNTAAACTTTTGGCAAATAAAATAAATCTTTTTGCACATAAATTTAGTCTTTTGGCAAATAAATTTAATCTTTTGACAAATTAAATTAATCTTTTGGCAAATAAATTTAATCTGTTGGCAAATAAATTAAACCTTTTGGCAAATAAAATTAATCTTTTGGCAAATAAAATTGATCTCTACTATAGTACTAAACAGTGTTTGAAAAAGTAAAAAATACACTAAAAAACTGCTGTTGCTGTGCTAGGAAAGCATTTTTTTTAACTTTTGATGCTTAGCTTTACTGCGCCAATATCAAGAGTTAACCTCCAGGATAGCTGAAAAGTGTTTTTTGGGTTTTCTGTTCTGTTGATTTGACTGCTACTTTCAAACAGTTCTGTCACAGCATGGTCTCAAATATTCAAAAACTATCTGGCGCATTTTATTTCAACCAAAACACGCATTATGGCCAAATGGGATAAAAAAACATCTAAAATGCTACAAATCTTGAACTCCCCTAATATATTTTCAAACGCAGGTACAAAAAAAATTTATTTATGTGCATACGCACATATGCACATTAGGGTGCTCATCGAAAATGTTTTTTTTTGTGGAAATTTCAAGACCCTACCCCCTAGTTCTATTCGTTTTTATGAGAAATATTATTGCCTATTTTTATATATATTTTAAAGGTCATTTAGAGGTCGCGACCTGTCGACTTAGGTTAAAAAATACGGTTTCGTAGATTTATGAGTTTTTGAATTACTATTTTTGACTCGATTTCAAAGATCGAATGTCATCTGAGAAGAGGATATATAGGCCTTTAAAATGGTATTTAATAATCTATTTTCGGACTTGGCTTGTTGGGATAAATACGGCCTTGAATTTATATTGTTTATGTACCGGACTTTCAGATTTTTTGAGCAGTTTGGCTAAGGAATTCATCAATATTTATTCAAAATTGATATACATATACATACAATCGTTCTTTAGCAAAGAAGTGGTTTTTTAGGAATTTTTACTTAAGCTTAAGCGCAATGTGTATACCACATTTGGTTGAGATCAATCAAGTAGTTTTTGAGATACGCATATGTCATATAAGTGGGCGGTGCCACCCCCATTTTCCTAAAAAAACACTTCTTTGCTAAGGAATGATTGTATATGTATATCAATTTTGAATAAATATTGATGAATTCCTTAGCCACACTGCTCAAAAAATCTGAAAGTCCGGTACATAAACAATATAAATTCAAGGCCGTATTTAAGAAAAGTCTCCTAAATTCGACAATTTTAATGCGGTTGCAATTGATGAGGTATCAGTTTATTTGAAAATAGATTTAATTTTAGACAGTACTACATATTTTGAAATTGTGGAAATTATCAATGGTCAAAATTTAAAAAATTAAGAAAAATATGGTTTTTTTTTTATTTTACCCCATAAAAAATCCCAACAAGCCAAGTCCGAAAATAGATTATTAAATACCATTTTAAAGGCCTATATATCCTCTTCTCAGATGACATTCGATCTTTGAAATCGAGTCAAAAATAGTAATTCAAAAACTCATAAATCTACAAAACCGTATTTTTTAACCTAAATCGACAGGTCGCGACCT
>NW_016176289.1:6175-9339 GCF_001687245.7 Rhagoletis zephyria
TAATTTTGCTTTGAATTAAGATGTATTGAAAAGTACTGATTTTTTTAGCACGAAAATGTCTAACGTACTGATTTCGCGCATAAAAAATCTGGCAACCCTAATTAAAATGCATACCATCGTAAGGTCGTTGGGGCCTAAAGATCCTAGGCCTGATCTTGTTGAAATTCTAAGGGTGTTTGGTTCTGTTTTAACGGCTAGGTTATTAACATTCAGAATGAATCCAACAATTTTATTGAGCTTGGGTCGTTTTTTATGAAAAATGTTGTGGAAAAGCAACAATAATTTACAAAGCTAAGAAGTTATAGCTGCTTTTTGGGAGATCACCACATCTACTAATCAGACTTCTTCAACCGCGGTCACTGAGGAGATGTGGTGGTCTCCAAAATAGCAGCTATAACATCTACCTTTTGTAAATTATTGTTGATTTTCAATAACATTGTTCATAAGAAACGGTCTCAAGCTCAATAAAATTGTTGAATATAATTGTTATATAAGTCGGAGGTCTCCTTAAAGTCGATGTTCAAAACATCGGTAAAACTTCCATCGATGTATCGTCAATTTCGCGATGTTAGCAAATTGTAAACATCGAGAACTGAACCGATATTATCGGTGTTTCAAAAACATCGATGCATCGTTTGCATCCCTACTTGCAAACAGCGTTATGTGATTTTATAATAGAAAGCGATAAAGTTGAAAAAACGACTACGACAACAAGTAACATTTAAATTGAATCTTTTTTATTATTACCTGAAAATTTGGATAAATAAGAGCCTTATAAAAACAGTTTTCTAAGTTCATCAGAAGATGTATAGTTTTGAAAGTTTATAAATAAGTGTGATAGCGACTTATGGAAGAAGAGTTAACATTTGATTCTATCTTTTTCAGAATATAAAAAGATTTTGCACTGTATTGTTAGTGGACATGAAACTACTATAAATGCTGGTACGTAATCCTTCAAAAACTAAAAATCGAAAAAATTTTACATAGCGCACTTTGCAAGTGGACTACTCAATTGTTATAAGGCCAAAAAATAACAAAAAACAAGTAAATATTAAAGCTAATTTATTCAAAATTTACGCTTGCAACAATTCTTTACCAAGAAATCCGTTTATGATAAAATTTTGGAAAATGGGCGTGTCACCGCCCACTTATGATCACATATATGTATCTCGGTAACCGTTCTACCAATTTGTACCAAACTCGGTATGGTTATTGTGCTTGCCACCTAAAAGCAAAACGTTTAAAATTATTGAAATCGGACTAAAATTACGGCTTTTCATATAACAGTAAATTTTAGAAATGCTTGAAACTTCATTATTTCGAAATTTAAGGACGCTTGTTTACTCAAAATTGATACACCCCGGCTTACCATATAGCGGTAGCTTTCGGAAAGGTGAAAAACATATATTTAATATTTGCGCCGGGTATTTAATGTTCGGCTCCACCCGAACTTAGACTTTCTTACTAGTTTTATCTTAAACTAATTAAGTTAGAAGGACGAAATTCGAGGATGTGGTAGTTTACATATTAGACCTTGACAAATATTTTTTCAAAAACAAATATCGGAAATTTCCAAGGATATTCAAGGATGAAGTTGGAACGGACATTTTCAACATTTATTCGTCCTGGTGCAACAAAAATTTTTTTTTTTAATTCTACAAAATTTTTTTATTTTAACTGATACCCATATTGTTACTCTACAATGCACCAAATCGTTTAAATAATTTTTTTATTACATCATATCCTGGAAATTTCAAAGTCCTTTTAAAAAAAATCCTGACGTCAGAGAGGAAAATTAAAACGCAGTTATACTATATTTGGCTCCTAGTTATGTGAATATATTGTTTTTTTTTTGTGTGTTTTAAAAATTTTTGGTTTTTGTCGCACGGTGTTGTCTATCCGTCTTGGGTTTTGTCTTAATTGTGATGTGTTACGTCCTACCTATTTGTAAGAAGTGTCTGAGCCTCATATGTATTTCATCACTATACATCGGGGATAAATCTACTAAGTTTGTATTCAAGGAAACTAGTCTCGGTTATGTAATTAATAGGTACTAGTCTTACGTGTGCTGATCATATTAACTCTTTTGTTGGAAATGTGTATTATATTTTGATATTTTGAGGAACGTAAGAATGTCTGCTTCTTTTACATCAATTGATATCAGTCGGAAACTTACAATACAGCTTATACTTCCGATAATATGCTTTCCTTAATTATTCTATAGCACTGATGGGCACTGCCTTGTCCGCAGGCAAAGCTCTTTTAAGATTTCAATACATTTTCTATAGGTGTATAGGTCTATAGTAGCGATTGGAAGAGAGAGCTTTTGCTCTGCATTCGCCTATAAAACTGTATAAAAATCTTAAAAGAGCTTCGCCCTCAGGCAAAGCGTTGCCCATCACCGTATTCTCAATCAGCAAGCTGGATTCTAAATCAGCGCATAAAATTGAGGTAGCTTTTAATCATATATAGCATTGACACATTAAGTTAAACTTGTGGCAAATAAAATTAATCTTTTGGCAACTAAATTTAATATTTTGGCAAACAAATTTAATCTTTTGACAAATAAAATTAATCTTTTGGCAAATAAATTTAATCTTTTGGCAAATAAATTTAACCTTTTGGCAAATAAAATTAATCTTTTGGCAAATAAAATTAAACTCTATTATACACTAAACAATGTTTGAAAAAGTAAAAAATACATTAAAAAACTGCTGTTGCTGTGCTAGGAAAACATTTTTTTTTAACTTTTGACGCTTAGCTTTACTGCGCCAATATCAAGAGTTAACCTCCACGCATTATAACCACGCATTATGGCCAAATGGGATAAAAAATCATGTAAAATGCTACAAATCTTGAGCTCCCTTAATATATTTTCAAACGCAGGTACAAAAAAAAAATAATTATGTGCATACTATGTACATTAAGGTGCTCATCGAAAATGTTTTTTTTTTTGGAAATTTCAAGACCCTACCCCCTAATTTAATTCGTTTTTATGAGAAATATTATTGCCTATTTTTATAGATATTTTAAAGGTCATTTAGCCTGCGTTTGAAAATATATTAAGGGAGCTCAAGATTTGTAGCATTTTACATGATTTTTTATCCCATTTGGCCATAATGCGTGGTTATAATGCGTGGAGGTTAACTCTTGATATTGGCGCA
>NW_016176290.1:0-8953 GCF_001687245.7 Rhagoletis zephyria
AGATTTTATGGGTCCTTATCCGCGTTCTAGTGATGGTAATTGTTATGTGCTCGTCTGTCTCGATCATTTCTCTAAATTTGTGTTCCTTAAACCAATGGGTAAAGCGACAGCAGCAGAAGTTGTAAAATATCTGGAAAAGGACGTTTTCCATGTTTTCGGCATACCAGAGTTCGTACACTCTGACAATGGCAGACAATTTGTTTCCGAGTTATTTACCTCGTTTTTAGATAAATATGGAGTTAAACATGTAAAGACTGCGTTCTACTCGCTCGCTGCATTGCCGAACGGGTTAACCATTCAGTACTNGTAAAGCGACAGCAGCAGAAGTTGTAAAATATCTAGAAAAGGACGTTTTCCATGTTTTCGGCATACCAGAGTTCGTACACTCTGACAATGGCAGACAATTTGTTTCCGAGTTATTTACCTCGTTTTTAGATAAATATGGAGTTAAACATGTAAAGACTGCGTTCTACTCGCTCGCTGCATTGCCGAACGGGTTAACCATTCAGTACTCCAGATAGTGCGTTCGTATATCCAAGGCAACCAGAAAAACTGGGACAGGTACGTGAGTGATGCCGCGTTCGCGCTACGCAGTGTAGTCTACACCGCGATTGGACAATCGCCCTACTATGCCGTATTCGGGCTGCCGATGGTGCAACATGGCGCATCATACGCCACCTCCGCAAACTATAATCAATAAAAGACACTGAGTGTGAAGTACTTACTGGTTTCGACAAAATGCAGCTAATCAGAGAAAAAATCCTCAAGGAATTGAAGATTGCGCATGACAGGAGCTCAAAAGTTTACAACACGAGGAGCAGGGAAGTGAGGTTCCAAATTGGACAAGTGGTGTATCGCCGGAATTTCAAACAGAGTTCACAAATAGATAATTATTGTGCCAAACTTGCGCCCAAACATNCCAAATTGGACAAGTGGTGTATCGCCGGAATTTCAAACAGAGTTCACAAATAGATAATTATAGTGCCAAACTTGCGCCCAAACAAGTTAAATGCGTAGTTTTGAGAGTTATCGGCAACTCAATGTACGAAATAGGTGACACTACTGGGAGAAAGATCGGCGTATACCAGGCTAAAGACCTATTTGTTGCATAAGTGTGTTCCGTTCTATTTTGTTTTGTTGGTGTTTGTTTGTTTGTGAAAGTACCAAAATGTAGTGGAGTCCAGTGTCTGCATGGAGATTTTTTTTGTAAATAGGTATATACTTACCTAGTTCTTGCTGACGGCAATAAATATTGTTGGGACTGTTGGGATTTGGTGTATGGTATTAGCAAGTACAGCAAGTTACTTGAAAATTGTTAGGTAGTGAACCCAGTGATAGGCTATTATAGGGTATTAGGGCAGGATCAGCATAAGGAGATATAGGTAGTGACTCGTTAGACAACCAAGCCCGGCATATAAGCGTGGGTCGAGGCCACACATTGGGCCATCGGTTAACATGGGGTGCACACGGCTGCGTTATGAATCTTTTTATNGTATTAGTATAAATAATTAAATCTTTATTCAACTATTTTCATAAAGAGATTAATACAAGTGGAGTTGGTTTTTCAGATTATGTAACGACAGCCGATTTAATATGAATAAATGTGCATATGTATACGCATATTTTTGAGATTTTAATAGTTCAATACAAAAAAAAACGATTACAAAATAAAAACTTTAAGAATTACAGTGGAAAGCGCGGAAAAAAATACAAGAAATACAAAAGAAAGATAGATATTTGTGAGTAAGGGAATAATTAAGATATTGTTAATAGAAGTAGATAATTAGGCATAGAAAAAAAAAAGAAGAAAAAAATATATATACCTATAACAATAGTAATCATAAGATTTGGATTCAGTTAGTAGTAGAAGTAAAGAAATAGTATAAGAGGAATTTAATGTGTTAGGTTTTGTTTTGATTTAATTTAATAAATGAATTTTTATTACAATGAAATTCAGTTGAACATAGCATTATTATTTAAGATGGAATGCTAGGAAATTTTAGGTTGGTGTGGGTGCTGCTTAGGCGCAACACGGAGGGGACGTGGGTATATTACAGGTGACATGACGATTTAACAGGTGACAAACGTTTGACTGACGGACTAGGTCAGGTAAAGGGAGTTTCGCATGATGAACTAGGAGCCCCGGCGGAACTCAAGGCTAAATGCCGTCGGCACTTAGAAGGGGTGCGATGGCTCCAACTGGCCCGGACAGGCGTCCATTTCTTTCTTTTTCTCCTTCGTTTTACAATGGCATGACAGAAAATTTTTGTTTGTTGTAGCAGAAGGTAGAGAAGTGGCAAACAACCCCCCCATTTGGCCGTCGAGCTAGCCTGGGCCAACAAGCATGCCAACCTGCCACTTACCTCTGCCCGAACAGCCAGCTACACAACAATATATGTAGATATATGCATGAACATGTGTATATCTATGCATGCACATTCTAAATCAAATAAGCAACCCCTTTCGAACCACCTCATACGGTTAAATTCGCCCTGGTGATAACAGTAGAAGCAGTATAAGTAAACAAAATAAAAACATCCACTGGCTACCATGAAGACGTAAAGTCCAAAGTCAAAATAGCGGGTGCGATACAACTTTTTCGATGTCGTTATCTGCGATCTTGCTATTGGCTGGCCTGAGCTTGTGTATATGTGTCTGCTTGTAAACAAAAGGATAACCGCAGAATCACCGTAACCAAAATAAAGGTCGAAAATGCTTAAATAGCGAGATGAAGCCTTAATCGAGATTCTTTTGGAGAAAGTCAGTGCTGAAAGTCAGAATTGCCCGAGCGCGAACTATTTTCACCCGTCGTTACATTACAAAAAGTTTTAAGTAAAATTTAAAGTTATTTGGTGCAAAAAGAAAGGTAAAACCAAAACCTTAAGAGACATTTACTGAATACAGTGATAAAGTGGTTAAATGTAAAATTCTAAGAAAATTCTCGGCAACACTAAGTGCCCCACCGGCGTAATCCACGCTTGTAACAGCCACCCGGCTAACACGCACCACCGATTCAGCAACATCAGGCAAAACCATAGCATAAAGGCCAAACTCATTGCCGTTCCAGTATCACATGCATATAGACGGCTGCATTACACAGTACCGGCCTAAGCAAAGTCGCAGATCACACAACAACACCACATCACGTTTATCCTCCTATCTCACCCGCTCATACGCTACAGCAGTAATATCGACGTCGCACTAAAAAACGCCAGCATCACTAATAAACAGCGTTCCAGCAGCACACCTGGTTTATTTTAGTTTATTAATTTATAGAATTATTATTTTTGAACGTCTTTGGTTATTTTCTTATCGCATTTTGCCAATTACCATTTTTTTTTGAATTTTGTTAGTTTGCTATTTCATCACCTTTTTCTTCGAATTTAGTTGTTCTAAGCTTAGTTTTATTTTCACCACATTATTTACATTGCGTTTATTTTTGATTTTTGACATTCAGCCTAAATTCATCACGCTCTTTTTTTTACTCTGTACTCGCGTTACACCTTAGTTCTTATTTGCCAAATAATTGCAGTTTCCTATTATTAGTAACATTAATCCGATCACTTATTTTGCCTTTCACGCACAATTCTTGTTATTAATAACGATAAGTTATAGATATAATTTTTTTTTGGTTTATTAATTTCTTTTGTATTTTATTTTTTTTTCACACGCGCCGGTATACATACATACGTTCAAACGACACTTAGTTTGTTTTCGCGACGGAATAAAGGGCCGAACTGAAAAGGAGAGCAAAACAGGTGGCATACGTACCCACTAATCGTGATCCACTATACCACCTGTTTCTGTTTGTTTGGTTACTCTCCTTTCCAGTAGTTATATGTACATATGAATGCTTTGTTTTTCTCCCCCAACACTTCCCAGGTAGTCTGCATGCTGGCGCTAGCATCGGTGGACATACAACATACTGGTAAGTGAGAAGTCACTATTCTTTTTAACATTTGCATATATATGTACATACATACTCAGTAGCATTAGGAAGGGTCACCGATGGTAGAAAAAAAGTAATATAAAACGTGCATATACATATATTCATACATACATATATTTATGTGAGGTAACAAAGGCACATGAATACATGTTTGCGCTTGTTAAGCATATATGGGCATATGTATACGCATATTTTTGAGATTTTAATAGTTAAATACAAAAAAAAAAAACGATTACAAAATAAAAACTTTAAGAATTACAGTGGAAAGCGCGGAAAAAAATACAAGAAATACAAAGGAAAGATAGATATTTGTGAGTAAGGGAATAATTAAGATATTGTTAATAGAAGTAGATACTTAGGCAAAGAAAAAAAAGAAAAAAAAAATATATATACCTGTAATAATAGTAATAATCATAAAATTTGGATTCAGTTAGTTGTAGAAGTAAAGAAATAGTATAAGAGGAATTTTATGTGTTAGGTTTTGTTTTGATTTAATTAAATAAATGAATTTGTATTACAATGAAATTCAGTTGAACATAGCATTGTTATTTAAGATGGAATGCTAGGAATTTTTAGGTTGGTGTGGGTGCTGCTTGGGCGCAACACGGAGGGGACGTGAGTATATTACAGGTGACATGACGATTTAACAGGTGACAAACGTTTGACTGATGGACTAGGTCAGGTAAAGGGAGTTTCGCATGATGAACTAGGAGCCCCGGCGGAACTCAAGGCTAAATGCCGTCGGCACTTAGAAGGGGTGGGATGGCTCCAACTGACCCGGACAGGCTTCCATTTGTTTCTTTTTCTCCTTCGTTTTATATTGGCATGACAGAAAATTTTTGTTTGTTGTAGCAGAAGGTAGAGAAGTGGCAAACAACCCCCCCATTTGGCCGTCGAGCTAGCCTGGGCCAAGAAGCATGCCAACCTGCCACTTACCTCTGCCCGAACAGCCAGCTACACAACTATTACCTTGGCAAAATATGTATTCGCTTGGTGAAGATAAGCTGGAGTGTGGTGGCTGGAACAATCCTCTTCCTTTCGATCTCGCAAAAGAAGTAAGTGACCGTTTTTCTGTTTTCTAACGTTAACCTGTCGTACTGTTTCTTAATGGTGCATTTACATGGTATAAGCCATATGAACTGTTGATACGCTAAAATAGAGGGACTACATGGTCTTATGACAAATTCAATGATATCGAGTGGGATGTATATAATAGATTTTTTCATATGAAAAATTATGGGGAGATACTGTAAACATACTGTGGTGATACTGTTAAGCATATGAAATTATAGCAAGTTGGATTTTCATACATCTTCCCATAAAAAGTTTAACAGATGCAGAGATACCAAGGAGGTTTTTCCCCATTTTGATGCCTTTTTTAATATAAAACCCACCGAAAAGGAGGAAAGCGGCAACTCCGCCATTCACATACATGTCAATGGTAGGAATTTTAAAAATTAAAAACAATAAACAAACAATTTCAAAACAACAAAAAATCTTTGTACTAGATCTTTTTCAATAGAAACAATTCACGTATGGTGGACAATAAAAATACAAAGCACTATGATAACAAGACATTACACAACATTTTAATGAGCTTTATATCACATTTAAGTAAAAATAAGCCTATATTTTCAAAGCTTGCAAAGAAAAGAAAATTTGTATTTTTACCTTACCTGCCGATTCAAAAACGCCCTATCTCAGCTTGTTTTCAATTTATTTTCGTTTGAGGTAGGGCGTTTTTGAACCGGATTATGAAATAGGGCGTTATTCAACCAAATTCTGAGATAGAGCGTTTTTCAATAAAATTCTGAAGTAGGGCGTTTTTGAAAAGTTTTCTGAGATAGGGCGTTTTCGAACTGGCTGCCGAGATAGGTCGATCTTCCACTCAGCCATCGATATATACACTCTGCTGTTCGCTCTCGCTCCTCTATTGGTAATAGTAATCCTCCGAGTGTATTCTGTCATGAAAACAGCTTCTCATAAAAATACAATTGCCGTTCGGAGTCGGCGTAAAACTGCCCTTCCCCTTTGTGTGACAAAATTAAGGCGCACGCCCCATATGGGAGGAGAAGCTAGGCCAAACACTAACACATTGTGTAAACGCCAATCTGTATATCATCGTTTAAAGTAAAAAATCGCGTATCGTGGTTCTGCAAAACCTCGTAACTGACATTTGTGCCAAAAAAAGATATTTGCTCACCGGAAGCTCCTATCATCAAGCCCTTAATCATTTATACTACAATTTCGATACCTAAAGCTCAAACAGTCAACGACGTAACGTAGACGTAGGTTGACGCAGAAACGATCTACCTTATGGGATTCGCGTGTTAACGAAAACTCACTACCGCATGGCGGTGACGTTGCCGTTGCTTCTCTCTCTCTCTCTATAAACAGTAAATTTGAAATGCTGCTACGTACGTCACCTACGTTTACGCTACGTCGTTGACTAACTGCGCTTTTAGACATAAGAAGAGATAATTAAGTTTAAAAGAGGGAACCGTTTTGAATTATGACAAATTTTACTCTCTCCTATAAAATTTAGGCAACCTCACATACAAGGTTTTGCATTTTCTTGATGCGCGGTTTTGTACTTTAAATGACGATATGTAAAAGTATTGCATACATATTTTGGTGCCTTTTCAAGTATAAAATCCATTGAGAAACGAAAGAAAACGGCATCCCTATGATTTCAACTTATGCCAAACGTTTTTGATATGAAAGACAAAAAACGTAATCAAGCAATTTCTGAACAAAAAACTGTTTATCCACAAAGATGTTTGAATGGAAGTATTACACATTTGAAAAAATAGCAAACCGCAAGGCTTTATTGGCAGTAGGTCCTTTTTAAAGCACATTAAAAATAAAATAAGCTTCTAGTTTCGAAGTTAGCACAAAATGAAATTTTTTTGTTTGTTGTTTACAAAAAAAATACTTATCAAGTAAATAAGTCAAAAATGTTAAATATTTATCGCTTTCATTCATTTCTTTATAGAGTTGGTGCTTCTTTTAAAGGAAAATTGATACGGCTTACGAACAGATTCATACCATATAAATGCACCATAAGTCAAGGGAAATTTCACTTACAGAACCGTTCGACAGTGTTAACATAATGATAAGCATTAGGGTGGGACAAAAAAAGGCACAATTAGGCTTAAGGCCTAAACAGTGTCAAACAGAACCAAAAGTCGCGAAAGTGAACACGGTGCGGAAATGTGAGGCATAGGTATGTACCTATGTATGTTCCTATGTAAGTTTGCACATACATACATATTGGTGCATGAGCATACATGTACATAGAACTGTACGAAAAACATAAAATCAACCAAAACCCAACGTAAATTTTTGAAAACCAAGGAAGAAAATAGCATATTTAGCTAACAAAATAACAAAATATATATTCAAAAAAAAACCCGGCGAAGTCGATCAGCCTCAATCCGTTGTCGGACGTTTCGTCGTGGAGGCTGAATTTTCCGACGGTTCCAAAAATCCAAATAATGTAAAATAATAAATGAAATCTCGATTGGCGATCACTGACACGCAGCTAGCAACTGTATACGCGAAAAAGCAATGTTGGCATTTTTCTCATTAAACCATGTTTGAATCGTTGTAATTTTTGAAGATCACGGGGTTGCTTTTAGCATTTAGAATCTGAATACAGAAATGGAGTTGCATTTAATTGCATTTAGGTGACGAATTTTGTGTGGAAAAATGTACATTTAGAGCCAAATGTGCTTTTACGCTTAAACAAAAACAGCCCATTACAGTAGATAAAATTACCGAGTAAAAACTAGCAGTTTACCTAAACTACCAAAATTCTGCGTTTAAGTATAAGTTGTGCGTTCTTGACTAATTTCACTTTTACTGATGTCGTGCTAAACATGTCACAAATATACTATCAATGAAGGCCGCTTTTTAGTTGTGTTTATTTGGGTTATCCAGCTCAGTATCACGATCATTTCTCACGGCAACGGCCTGGATGATTCTTATTGGAGTTGGCAGCACTAATTTTATACTACCAGCAGGAGGAAGACGAAATTATTAAAATGAACTCACTAGGTGGTGAAAAGCATACTTAAACGAAATAATATTCTTCTTTTCTTTTTTGGCGCTGTAATCGCCTAAGCGATTTTGGCCGAGTTCAGCAAAGCACGCCAGTCGTTTCTCCTCTGTGCCAACTGACGCCAATTGGAAACGCCAAGTGAAGCCAAGTCCTTCTCCACCTGATCTTTCCATCGCAGTGGGGGCCTCCCTCTTCCTCTGCTACCACCAGCGGGTTCCGAGTTGAATACTTTCAGAGCTGGAGCGTCGGTGTCCATTCGAACGACATGACCAAGCCAGCGGAGCCGCTGTATTTTAATTCGCTGCACTATGTCTATATCGTTGTAAAGCTCATACAGCTCATCGTTCCATCGTCTGCGGTACTCGCCGTCGCCAACGCGTAAAGGCCCGTAAATCTTCCGCAAAATCTTTCTCTCAAACACTCCAAGAGCCGCCTCATCGGATGTTGTCATTGTCCATGCTTCTGCGCCATATACCAGCACGGGCATGATGAGTGACTTATAGAGCGTGGTTTTCGTACGTCGAGAGAGGACTTTACTCCTGAATTGCCTACTCAGTCCAAAGTAGCACTTGTTGGCAAGAGTGATTCTACGTTGGATTTCAATGCTGACATTATTATCGGTGTTAATACTGGTCCCCAAGTTAACGAAATTCTCTACTTTCTCGAAATTGTAACAGTCAACAGTANTTGGATTTCAATGCTGACATTATTATCGGTGTTAATGCTGGTTCCCAAGTAAACGAAATTCTCTACTTTCTCGAAATTGTAACTGTCAACAGTGACGTGGGAGCCAAGGCGCGAATGTGCTGACTGTTTGTTTGATGACAGGAGATACTTCGTCTTGTCCTCGTTTACCACCAGACCCATTCGCTTTGCTTACCTATCCAACTTAAAAAAGGCAGAACAGACTTCGCGGTTTTTGTTACCGATGATGTCGATGT
>NW_016176290.1:9169-9339 GCF_001687245.7 Rhagoletis zephyria
CCTGTCTGAAAACCCGTTTTGTGGCGAACGGCTCGGAGAGGTCTTTTCCAATTCTGACGAAGCTGGTGGTATTGCTCAACGTCATTTTACACAGCCGTATGAGTTTTGAGATGATGAAAATTTCAGATATAGCGGCGTATAGGCAACTCCTTTTAGTGCTGTCAAAAGCG
>NW_016176291.1:0-4830 GCF_001687245.7 Rhagoletis zephyria
TTAACGGTTTTCGCTTCATAGAGGATTCCTTTAGCCAACTTAGTCATGAAAAAGCCCTGTCTAAAAACTTTTCTTCCAATTTGCATTTCGGCCGCACTGTGACTCGAGTTGATTTCACCGGGTAAATGATGGGAGTACTTTCTCTTTACTGAGTGTATTGGGAGGATACTAAACTATTGGTTGTCACGTGATGTGGTTAAATTCACGCCCAATCGTCACGGCGGCTACTTGCAGAACAACGAGGTGGAATCATCTTAAAACTTTCCTTAGTGTGAACCCACATCGAAGAACCCATTTGTGCCATGTGGTTACGCATTTGGTTTGGGTTGAATAGTAACCAAATTTGCCAACGACTCGCCGGAGAACTCGCCGTCGGATGAAAAGCACAGTTCGCTGGCGGGTCGCAAAAACGACTCGCCTAGATTTTGTGAGGCTACGAAAAATATTTACTTACATACGTCCAAAATAAGTTGTTCCTTATAAAAATGTACCACTTTTTTTTTAGGAAAAATGGAAAAAGCATCAATGATTAAGCGGTAGCAATTAAAGCTGCTATTTCGGAAATCACCCCACATCTGTTCATCAGATTTCTTTCTCAGGACTTAATTTTATCTGAAACATAGACACTGTTATGAAGTTATAATAAAGACCAAAAATATTTGATTTGTTAATTTGGTATTTTTTAGCCATAAATAACTAAAATTTTGGTGTAACTTTTTTAGCTTTACTTTTTTGCCCAATTATCCATTTCTGTGGAAAATTTCTCGCAACACTGATGGCACAAGTTTTATCAAATTTATGCTGAAGCCTTCACACATTACTTTCAACTAGTGTGTCTCATAAAAAACGCTGGTGTGGAAATGATTCAGCAGAGAGTTTTTTCCCCGAGTTACAGCAAAAAAAAATGTCATTATTGCCGAACATACCAAACACATCAGTCCAAATATTTGTCAGTTACATTAGACAAATCATAATTATCTACTAAAAATATGCAAAGTAATAAATATTCCGATGCTGCTTTGAATGCAAACTATTTAGTGGTAAAAACTCGGTTGAAGAGAAAATCCCATTCCCAAAACGCATAACATGCAGACAGAAATTGTCAATGATAAATTTTCAAAATAAATATTATTAAATAAGTTATAAATGAATATACTACATATGAATTCGATGCGGATTTTATTTTTTCAAAATGTAGCAGAAAATATGTCATTTCGATTACTTTTTATGCACAAACAAGTGTGTGTGTGTTATAGTAAAGTATGGCATAGTAAATATTTAATTACGTCACAATTCTACTACGCCTGCTTTTCATCGCCAAATAAATAATTTATCAAATACAAAAAAAAAATATTCGAATTAAATCCTGCTAGTGGATAAAAAGATTTTCTGCATTTACGAAATATATTATTTTTAAAAAGTATTTGTTTTCATTTGTTATTGCAATACCTAATGCTTTGCATTTTTTTCTCGCAGAAATACATACATATATACATAAATGCGATTCCATCATTCATTTATTGACTTTCATCAGTAATACACAAATACTCTGCTTCGCTGAAGAAAAAATCCTTTCATTTTTTACATTTTATACTGTAAAGCGCATTGTTTTTATCACTAGCTTAAACCGAAAAGTTGTTAAGTCCATTTTTATAAATTCTAAAGGTAACGAAAAAGAATTGTTATAGCAATTTTTTTAGGGATTTTGCATGTTTAATTATCTTGAGCTTAGCGAGTTTCTTGTATCTTCTTTAGTCTAAGAAAATTTACCTTTCATTGAGTTTAAACCTTAATGCTTATGCATTTTTAATTTCTTTGCTTTCTATATGAAAATTTCAGTTTTCCCAAAAAGTGGACTTAGCAACTTTTCACACTATGCTAACAATATTTGCTTACACATATGTATGTATGTACGTAGTACGCATTGTTATTTTTTTATTGAGAGTACAAATACAATATATTGACCGATTGTGTTTCTACGAAAAAAAATTCAATCAACAACTCCATCCATTTAAAAATGGCCATTCATTTAATGAAAATATTTTTAATTTCCCTGAAAGAAGCTGCGAAACGGAGGTATTGAAGCACCAAATATCTACTTTATAAAAAGTTAACCAATTTAGCCACAAATGATTTGCGCTCTTATCAAATATTTACGCAACTGGTTTTTAGTTATGTTTTTCCCGCATAAAGGCATCAAAAGGACATAGTTCAATGTATTTTGTAAACGTTTTTTTTTTTTCGACCGCAATTTAGTCATAAAATGCAGCGCCAGTGCACACTTCAGTTGGTTTTGTGTCAAATATTTACTTAACTGAAGTGAAAAAAATGCTTGTATTTTTGGTGGACTACCTTTTTGCCTTATATGTATGTAGGCAAGTAAAGATTCTTTTCATTTTTCTGACATTTTCTCTGACATTTTGTTTACAGATGCCCGCCAATTACAGGAACCACGCTTTACCCCCCACAACTCACCACTGTGCAGGCCATGTGGGACGCACAGCAATTCTCCAGCGTAATGCGTTGGGTAAGTTTCGTCCACTTGCTAGCTTTTACAATGTGCATGTAACAAATATGTATGTATGTGTAATATCATTTGTATGTTATCCACTAACAAAACAATACGCCAATGGCGGAATTCCTTGAATCACATTCGAAATGTTTCTTAAATTTATTTTTCTTACTTTCTGTGACAGTTTTCCCCTTTCAAATTCGGCCCAGGACTGTGCAAGTACTTGCAATTCAGTATAAAAGTATGCTCAAGTGTATGTATGTAAGTATGTTGCTAAAGCCTGCTTTTACTTAAGCCATGCGTGGCCATTGTAGGAGCATTTACAAGCCATTTAACCGACCGAATATCCAGCAGATCGCACAAATAGTCGTTTACGAGTACACACCGGCTACTTCCACCTTCCGCCTGGCTTGCAGTCCAACGCATTATCCTACCTGTTTTAATGCCAGTCTGTTGATGCTTGAGACATTGTAAACCTACATATAACCACTACGTGTTCTGGTCGCTTGCCGCTTTCCGTTTTCTTTACTTGCCCACGATTCTTGTACAGCTGAGTGACTTACGTGTAAGCCAATCAAGGATTTTCGACGACAATACGAAATGCCAGTAATTGTTCTTTTTTTATATAATGAAGTGGAAATATAATAACTTTATGAGGCTTCCTGTGAATGTTCAATATATGTAAATATGTATATTAGACTGCATCACTCCCAAAAAAAAAAAATAAATTAAAAAAATTGGTCCATTGAAATTATAAAATCTATTATATTTTAAGATTCGCACAATATGCCACGCATATTGAAGGCAGACAATTTTCGGGAGTTTTTTTGTTGGGCTTTTCTGTTTATAAAATATCTAATTTCTACCTGTATTAAAAATACAAGCTCCGTCATACCTACTACCACCGTCTACTTGAAATAACCAGTGTTTAAAAATTTGCAACACTCTTTAATTTAATGGATTTCATACAAATATTTCAGCACAGAAACACAGAAGAACTCTCTCTTCAGAATTCTTATTAGAAACAACATTTTTGGTTGACCAAAAATGTTCTAACTGAAGTGTTATACAAAACTGTCATTTGTACCGTCCAGGTGTGTAATATTTATTACATTTCCTAAACTGTGTTTCGTTTTTTTTCATAAAATATTTTAGATTAACAAAAGACTCGGTTAAATTCAATTTAGGTATGTATATATATTTTACCATAATGTATTTTCATTTGATTGGCTGTAAAAACATTTCCGTCCTATTTTACAATTATCATTAAAATGCCGAGCAAAAGACATGCTGATATAGGCCAGCGTAGCCATTCAAATTACGGACGAGCTACCTGCCGTACAAGCCTCACAGGTGACCAGCGAGCGACCGAAAATGAAAATAGTCGAATTATATTCGAGAGTGACGACAAATGGATTGATAGTAAAATGAAAAGAAAATCATATACGTTCTCCTGTGATTTTTATATTTCCATTTAATTAGACTGAGCCACAGCAAGGCGTGGACGGGTAACTATATGTAGTATGTTATAAAAATACACCCACTTACCAAATTTCCAATAGAGTGTCTCGAAAACTGAGGGCCCAGATTACGTTCAAACAAACAGCAGACAGACGGAAATGGCAAAATCGACTCGGCTCGACGTGCTGATCATTTCATGGGTCCATCTCTCCTTCTGCGGCGCCCGCTTTAGCTGTGTGGTTAGAGGTCTGTACTACCACTCCGTATAATCTGGGTTGGTTCGATCCGTATATTGGGCACCATCTAAATTAGAAAGGTTGTTTCTAGCAGCGGTCGCCCCTCGGCAAATTGGAGGAGAAGTACGACCAAACACTTAACAAAAGTGTAAGCGCCAAAATATTACTATTATGTCTTCTTCTTCTGGTACTTACAAATATCGGACCAAACTTATAATACCACTTTATAGCTATGAAAGTGACCCCGAAAAGTCCTGAAATAGTTCTTGAATAATTCCAAAATCCCGAAAAATGTTGAAGGGTCTTGAAAATTATAACAAAAAGGATCCCGAGAATTTTCTAATAAAAGTTAAGTCCCGAAAAAGTCCCCAAAGTTAAAAACAAACATCATAAATCTCGAAAAAATCCGGAGCGAATCTGGCAAAGTTTTGGAAAATTCCAAAGATTACGAAGCAATTGATTATATATATAGTCAAACCATAAACCACAAAAGCTAAAATTTTGGTGGCAGGCAACGAAATCAGCGGAAATAAGGTCAATTGACACTATTTCGCATACTGGTGGGAAATAAAGTCAAAAGACATTGTGACCATTTAAAAAGGGAAATAAATCCGTTGACAT
>NW_016176291.1:8625-9336 GCF_001687245.7 Rhagoletis zephyria
CCTGTCTAGAAAAAGTTAGTAAAAGACTTTTGACACTCCATAAACTATACCAACAGCTTCTAATTTTTTATAAACAGCAGTCAACGATCAAATGGCTATGTGCATACAAAAATGTGTCAGTACGAAATTGCTGTCCAGCGCATGTGCACGGTAAACTGTTTTTTCCGGCATGTCAATGTCAATGTCACAAAAAAAAAACTTTAGGACAAATAGAGCAACAAACGTAAACAAGCACACAATTGAATACATTAAGTGCATGCTGTGAAAACTAAAAAAGAATCTAAAAGAAAACTGTTTCCGAACAGAAAGATTACTAAATTTAAAGCTGCACTGACTGTATCTCTGACCTATAACATAAAAGCAGTTTTTGCCACAAAAAAGAAAATAAATAAATCTGACAATACACAATCTTCTTTAACCGCAATTTACTTTTCTACCTAGAAATAAAACATACTTAAGTGAAATTGCTGCAATAAGCACCCCAATAAATTTACACTTTCAGCCTGAGGCAGAAAAACTAGATGAAAAAGTTGGTGCTCACTGATATCGAAAACAACGTTAAAGAGTTATACTACTGTAGTTGGCTGATATCCGCAAGTTTTTATACATATGTACATATTCTTCGTCAACTGAGCCTGTAAAATTGAAATCGACTGAATTGCAAAAAAAAAACGGTTAAGCAAACATTTTTGAGTTGTATAGCAAATAATT
>NW_016176293.1:0-9335 GCF_001687245.7 Rhagoletis zephyria
TACATTTATAATCCGATTTTCATTATCTCTGGCTCAAAATTTACTGTAAAGATATATATTCTTTATCGAATTTTTAAACGAATGAAAAATATAATCAAATAAAACTGCACATTTTGATTGAAAATCTCACTTTTTTCGACTTTGACGACAAAATGCAAATGGTCGCCTGTAGCACTAATAATTTTCATTGAAGTCGCCACAAGTTATATNGAAGAAAAGCTACGAAAAGTACCAAGAAACACTTTTTTGAAAAATTCCATCCATTGTCCGATAATTTTAAAATTACGGATAAAATGCGGGACAAATGCAGGACACTTGGAAAAAAGCAGTACATATTCAGGTTTTTCAGGTTTGGAAAACTACGCAGGACCGACCTTTGAAAAACAGTACGGTCCTGCAAAAAACAGAACGGATGGTCACCGTATATATAATTGAAGTGGCCATAAAAAGAGCGGCATTTCTGAATGGTTGGGCTCCGCCGTTCAGAAATAAAAGCCTCCCACCACTCAGCCATTCATTGCGTGGCCTCGGCCTAAAAGCCTGATTATGGCAACTTCACTTAACTTACCGGAGCGTAGAACTTAGGGAATCAAAATGAAACAGATTTCGACGTAAGTTACTTTAAGTTTCGGCTGTTCAATTATAAGCAACACCCATTTAACACAATTTTTAAGAGAGAGCCGTAAGTTACGTTAGGTTGCCATAATCAGACTGCGCCTTATTTTTCAACTTTGTCCTACAAAGCAAGACTGCCCCTAGAAATGTTCCTTTGATCATAAAAACGTGCCTGCGGAAAACTTTAAAAAACACGTGCCTCAAAGGCCCTAAAGTTCAGCAAATTAAGTCAGTGAAAAATTTTGTTTTGTTTTAATGGCACTCGAAGCAGTTTTGTCCCCCGATGTAAAATATGGCTACAATATTTTTAAACCTCCGCAACTTTTAAAGTTATAAAGGTTTTCCCCACAATTTTCTACGTTTTATGAAATTAATTTTAATTGTGTAAAAATAAAACTTCTTCCATTCTTGTAAAAATTTTTTGTTGTAATTGTTTCTTTAAGTTAATAAAGTGCTAAATGTAGACACTTTGACATTACCGATGTTGCTAATTGGTTAAAAGAAATGTAAAAATGCCATAAGTTAGCAACACTAAAAAACTTAAATTAAAAAATTAAGAAGTATAACTCAAATTTTGATAAAAATCTTTATAACGTGTTTTATAAAGGCAGAGACAGCAAAAAACTAGCCTGTTGTTGTTGTTGTAGCGGCTACAACAACCCCGCCCAGATCGGTTAATATCTCAGTCGTTGTCGCCAAGTTCCACTAACGGCAGCCCTAAGAAGCGTGCAGCCTCTATGGGGTCGGTCCGCAGGGACAAAGGCGTTAGGGTTGTTGGGTTTTCCGGACATACGAAGTGATGCTTCGAGTCATGAGGTGTCTCTCCGCATGCCGGACATTCATTCAGCACATCCGCGTTTAGTCTGCACAGGTATGAGTTAAACCTGCTGCACTAGCCAGAGCGAAGTTGGCTATTGTGGTTCTTGTCTCCCGAGGCAGATGAAGCTCCGTCTCGTCTATGTCCGGTGGTTGTGCGCCTAGAACGGCATTCACAGGTCTGGAGTCTACATAACTCGAAACTGACTCCCTGTGAATGCCGTTCAGGGCCTGTCGATATGCTGACGGGTCCAGAGGTTGTTTAATGAACATCTGGACTTCGTCCGTCAATTCGTAGAGATGCCTCCTGACGTGCCTGGGAGAGGGCTCTTCTGCAAGCAGCTGCCCATTCGGGTGACCACGTCTATGGCACCCGACAAGGAACCACAGTATACACAGTAATAAACCTTTTGGAGTACTCCTCGGGGGTAAAATCTGATCGGGGTTGATAATGAGAAGGAGCATGAAATTTGTTGATTCAGAGTTGTATACAAAATTACTGTGGTATGAAAGGGAGCAACAACCGTGCTATGGCAGAGTGGCACAAGACATGACTGTATAATAGTGACCGAAGTTAATTACGAAAGTGTAAAAAATTGCAAATTATTCTCTATTCATATAGATACTAATACAGATCATCAGAGTTCAGTGTTTAACTGGTTATATTGCACCGTAAATGATAATGAATTGTTAAATACTGAAAACGCTAGTACTTAAACCGAATTTACGTAAAAATGCACATTCTTTGACAAGTAGTGAATTTCATATCCAGCTTGTAGCATGTGAGCCTCATTTAAATCTACTCATCATGTTGGAGCAGCTCCGGGTAATGGACCATTGAATGTGCTGGCTGAAGTTATGACCACCTAACTAACGGAGTTTCCAAGCAAACGCATGTCCTGGATTTATACGGTAGCAATAACTATTGTATGTGTGGTCACTCAAACTTGGGTGTGCTTAATGAGCTGTCTGGGCCGATGCGCTGGCAGGAATTGGATTCTCTATAACTATACAAAACTATTTTTTTTCGGAATAAAGACTTAAATATATTCGGAATTTTAGAAATTTACTTGAAAAATTCACAAAATAACACAAAACTTACGTTTTTTCATAAAAATATAATTTTATAATGAATATTTTTTAAATTTTAAATCTACATTTAAGAGGACTCCATTCAGTGCTATAACTACGATTTGAGTTTTCCAGTTTATAGAAACACAAACCTTAATTATGTACTTAACTATTGACATTATTCTTAATTAAGCATTAATATTATACTTCACCTACATTTTGTTCATAAATAACAAATAATTACATATATTTTATCCTTGAAAAGAACTTTTTCTAATCATGAGGGAGAAATTCCCCACAGTTAGTGCTGCCGTGCGCGAAAAACGAAAACGCTGCACACAACCCTAAAGTACTCCTCGGGGACCAATTGGTGAAAAACTGCGAAAAGGTTTATTACTGTATATAATGTGCAAGGAACTGCTTGCAGAGTATGGTGTTATGCTCCTTGACAGGGAGCAATTTCGCCTCGTCGTGTAGGTGGTGTTCAGGCGCCATCAGAAGGCATCCAGTCGCTGTCCGTAGTGCGGTGTTCTGCGTTGTCTGCAGCTTCATCCACTGTGTCCTACTAGTCCCCGGCGACCACACTGGTGCTGCGTAATTTAAAACCGGCCGGCCAATTGCCTTGTATGTAGCCAGCAACGTTTCTTTATCTTTGCCCCAAGTACTGCCGGCTAGCGACTTGAGGACATTGTTGCGGCTTTGTACTTTGTTGACAATTGCGGTTGTATGCGCCGAGAAGGAGAGTAGACTGTCGAAGGTTACTCCGAGTATTTTAGGGTTATTCACCGTCAGAATTGGTGTATCATCGACGTGAATTCCCAGCGGTAGCCTGACCTCCTTCGTCCAGGTGGTGAACAAGGTCACAGAGAATTNGGGTTAGGCTCCTTGCAGTGAAGAAGCGAGAAAGCTCGGAGAGATACCCGTTTGCTTTCGAACACAAGTCATCAATTCCATTCCCAGTCGCCATGATCGAGCAATCGTCGACGTAAGAGACAATCGAGACTCCTTCTGGTGGTTGAGGGAGCTTTGAAATGTAAAAGTTAAACAGTAGCAGGGAAAGGACAGCACCCTGTGGAACCCCCTGTTTTATTTTTCTAACTTTGCTTGATTTGGCTCTAAACATTACCGACTAGTGTCGGCCACTAAGATAATTCGCCGACCACCGGTTGAGCCTCTGTGGGAGAGAGGAAGCCTCTATATCTTCTAGTAGCGTGGAGTGGCTGACGGTGTCAAACGCCTTTGACAGGTCCAACGCTACTAGAATAGTTCTATCACAGGGATGGTTAAAGCCACGTGTTTTCTGAGTGTTTATGGCGTGCTGCTGTTGTACTGTGCACTTTACGGAAGCCATGCTGATGCTTCGCTGGGATCAGGTGGTTTGTGAAATACGGGAGGAGAAAGGCCTGTAGTGTCTTCGATANAGCCACGTGTTATCTGAGTGTTTATGGTGTTAAGTGCTGTTGTTGTACTGTGCACTTTACGGAAACCATGCTGATGCTTCACTGGGGTCAGGTTGTTTGCGAATTACGGGAGCAGCAAGGCCTCTAGTGTCTCCGCTACCGGGGAAAGAAGTGTTACCGTTCGATAAGAATCTCCTTTGTAGGCTGGTTTGCCCAGTTTGAGCAGTGCGACCACTCTCCCCACCTACCAGATCTCAGGGATGAGGAGAGTGGCCATAGACATACTGAGGACCTCCGTAAGGTACGCTACTCCCGCAGGACCCAAATTTTTCAACATCAGCATGCATATTCCGTCGGGACCCATGGCTTTGGAGGCTTTCGCCTTCCCGATGGCCACCTGAACTTCACCGCTAGGTAAAGCAAGGGGGGCACAAGTTGTTGGAAGTTTGTGCAGCCTTCTGGTCACTAGACGCTTGGCTTTGTCCACTGGAGGATGCAGTATGAACTGCCGGCTAAAATAGCTCGCGCATCGCTCCGGGTCCGACGAAGCATGGTCGCCGAAGGAAATTTCGACCCTGTCATCGTGCTTCGGCGGATTGGACAGTGACCTCTCGGTTGACCAAAGCTTACTCACACCAGAGGTGAAGTTACAGGTCTTCAGATGCTCTTCCCACTTCTTCCGCTTATGTACGTTCACTAGTTTCCGAATGTGCGCATTAAGATCCCTGATACGGGGATTTCCGGGATCGGCCTGATGAAGGCTGCCACGCTCATTGGCTAGAACAGCCGCTTCAGCAGGGAAATTTGGACGTGGGTCCGTTATGCATCCTGCCGGTACGAAGAGAGCTGCAGCAGCAGTGACAACCCTGCGGAACTTACGTTCACTAAGGTAGACGTCGGTTGGTGTGGGGAGCGCAGCGAAGGTACTCTCAGTAAATGCCTTTCCAATCAGCTTTAGAAAAGTTGATACATGTAGGTCCGGTGTTCGGCGGAAGCAAAGTCGGTTGGTTTATCGATCGAGATGACTATGGGCAGATGATCTCATGCCAAAGTCAGCAAAGGTCGTCATGATACGCTGTTTATCAGACCAGCGCTGACTATTGTTATGTCTGGCGATCTGCAGCAGCTGCCCATAATCCTGGTGGGTGCGTCGTCATTCATTGTGCAGAATGTCGAATCGTCTATCTGCTCAGCCAAGCCTGTTCCCCTTCGATAGTTTGACAGGCTTGTGTGCCAAAGATCGTGGTGCGCATTGAAGTCACCTACTACCATACGGTTTTCACCTTTTAGGAGCGCACCTATGTCAGGGTGATATCCTGCCGGGCGGCTAGTGACAGGTGGTATATATACATTAAATATTTCGAGCTCAATATCGTCTGACCGGATAGCAATGCCCTGACATTCTAGGGTGGTATCCATGAACCAAAAATACAAGATCACGCCACCGAACCAGTAGCCAGTTATAATCGCATTTAGGAAAAAGTTGGGCGATTTTGAAATTAGCCGTTTGTTTACTTTTGTTCGTTTGGTGGTGGATTTTTACTGAAATTTTCTTCATATTCGCTTGTGACAACGTGTGTACACATAAGGTAAAAAATAATTTAACACAACGACATGATTTATAGAAGAATTTGTATAATAAAAATGATTATTCATGCGTTCAACAATTACGCGGTTTTCTTCGTTCTCATCCTCGTTTACTTCTTACAACAAAGATGGCGTCGAGATTTCGACAGCTAGAAAATTACTTTTTTCTTTATTTCATTGGCGCGTGATCTTGTGTCTTTCGTTCATGGGTGGTATCCCTGCGGTCGATGTCTGCTTCAATAAGAAAATACTGTACGGTGTGGTGCGTGATGAACGCTAAGCCACCACCAACTCCCTGTGCAACTTCGTCTCTTGGACCGTGAAGACGGTTATCTCCTCGATCTTACTCTGAAGTCCGTTGTAGTTGAATTGAAGGAGTTTCATGTGTTTCGGGAGACGTGTAGTTATGCGAGGTGTGAGGGATGTGTATAGCCTTGCCGCCATTGGCTGTGTGCGCTGCTGTCGAGGTTGCCGCCCTGTGGTGGTAGTGGGTGGCGCCACAGTTGGGGTTTGCGAAAATTTTTTCGTTGGTCATAACTTCTATTCTCGACTTTTTTGTTTTTACGTCGCTCAATGAGAGTTATTCTCAAGACAAACTGTTTTCCGTTGCTCATAATTTTTATTTTCGACGTTTTTGTTTTTACGTTGCCTGGTAAGAGTTATTCCTAAGGCAAAATTTTTTCCGTTGCCCATAAATTTTATTTTCGACTTTTTTCTTTTTACGTTGCATGATAAGAGCTATTATCAATGAAATTTTTTTTTCGTTGCTCGTAACTTATATTTTCGACTTTTGTTTCTTCACGTTGCTTAGTAAGAGTTATTCTCAATGAAAATTTTTTTTCGTTGCTCGTAACTTTTATTTTGAAGGTTTTTGGTTATGCGTTGTAGTAATGAAATACATATATATGAAGCATTCTTTTTCGTATCGGACATCAAATTTGGTGTCACACTTTCTATGCGCTTCACATTTTTTTTATGAGTTCAACACATGAAATAAGCTAATACGTATTCAAGGAATTTTTTTTCTTTCTTTTTTTTCTTCGCTGATATCATCTGTCAAACTTTGGATTTTTTGGTAATTCGGACCAATCACGTACTTTTTAAAATCGTTATATCCATTAGCGCACACAAGGGGTGGGTTTTGGGGTTCAAACCCCCCTAAAGCTAGTAACCTCTAATACGAACTGTATCTTAAAGCTAAGAATCCAACTCTAAAGAAGAATCAGAAGAAATATTTTTTATTATTTCTGTTGCTTGAAAAAGGACTTTACTTTCGCTGTAAATTTTCTTGAAGAAATAAATATACGAGCATTTTTCTTGATAGCTGCAAACTGATTTAAGAAATTTTGATAAAGGATTTAAGAAATTTCTTGTGCGTCATTTTATGTACATATATGAATTTTTCGCTTTTTTTGGGGGTTGCATTTATCCTTACTGTCAAGGGGTGGGCCTTTCAGAGGCTATTTTTCCCGTCGTCCTCCTACTTCCCGAAACGCACCGAATGCCATTCGGGATGCTCCAACCTAGCAACTCTTGGTCATCGTTCAAAAAGCAGCCCTAATCAAGGCGATAGGGTCCAATTGGTGAGTACATGTACCCACACAGTTGCACCACTATCCGTTGAGAAGGTCTGATAAGTTATTCGACTAAGCCCTCGCACCGCGCCAAGGTGCCTGCCATCGCGAGGTTCCGCTTAATGATGTGCCAATTTTTTGTCGTCGTAAACTAAGCGATAACGGGAATTATGAACTCCTTGAAAATCCGTGGGCACCGAATGCTACCCTTAAATCTCTGCCTTCGACCAAACGTAATTTGAAATTTCTGTTAAAATGTGTCAAAGGTAATATTCAACATTTCAAATTAAAATGCTATGCTCCTACTTCAGCACCAATATTTAAATTAATATCTGTTACATGAGCGCCATGTACTCTCTTTTCGTTTACACTTGCGACAAAGTTGCATTGGCTTCAGTTTATCAAGATTGTTCACTGAAATCGTTAGCAAAATTTATCAGAAATTTGTAAACGAGTTTCCATACAAATTCTGACAGTTGATTTACAAAGTTTACTTATGATTAGGGATGGAAAAAAATAAAATAAGCGATTATTTAATCGCAATGGTTGGGTTTTTTAGTGGCTGAAGCACCAGCTTTTGAATAAGGCGCTCAGCAGGCACAGAGGTACCAACTAAATGGCAGCATTTTTTCGAAAGTTCGTAAAGTTTTCCTCAAGGTTGACCAACTTTCCTATATACGGCTTATTTACAACCAATTTCTAGTATTTGGCCAACTGGTTCGCCGATAAATCAATGAGTGTGTAACGGGTCTCTCATTATTGAATAGGCACCCCTGCCAATGGGGCAACTTTCCGAAAAAGTCCAAGAGTCAAGGAGTAAGGATATAAAAAAATATTGGGAACACTTTTCAAGAAACACGATTAACACGATGACAGACATTTTTCATTGGATGCTCGTATGCTCGGACCCTCTCTTTTCAAGTTTACGTTTAGACCCACCAAAACAAAATCCTAAACTGTCGTCAGATGCCATTTAATTATTATCAACTGTTGTAAATGTGGATACAGAATTGCCATCAAAAAATACAGATATGAACTTGGATGCTTCCGATGACTGTGAGTCTGGCGGTGTATAAAATTGTTATCTTAAAAATATATTCCTGTACCAACATATGTGATTATGTCTTGTCTATTTATATGATTTTATATCAACATTATTAGAAACTAGGTTGCCAGACGTACTGCTTTTGGGAGCAAACGTACTACTTTTTATTGCAATGTACTCCCATATACTCCAAAAAAAAAATCTGGAAATATACTCCTTTATTAGATTTGTACTTCTTTTGTACTCCTTTTTCCAGCTATTAATTTTTAATCATATACAGGGTGTAAAATAATAACTTTCGCACAAGTTTTTTTTTTTTTGAAAAATAAAAGGGCAAAAAAGTAGTTGATTGTTAATTTTCCACAGATTTTACTTAAATTTTATTGATTAGTTTTTAAACTTTATTTGGGCTTACCAGCGGTAAGCACTTTGAAAGAAAAACGGAAGCGGCACGCAAGTCTTCGTCGGTTACTTTATTACATATCTCTTGTAACCATAGGTTAATTTCCGCCATTTGAATCCTTTATACTCCCTCTTTCGTCCAAGTTAAGGCCTCATACTCAGAAATCGGTTCCGTTACAGTGGCATAACTCCAATTTTAAAATTTGGGATTATGTCACTACACAAGAACCCAATTTTTTTTAAATTTCTAAATCTATATCTAAAGTGACGAATTTAGAACTGGTTCGGAACTATAGAAAGAGATGCCGAACGAACTAGATCTTATTTGTCGAATTTAGAACTAGTTCGGAACTATCGAAAAGGGGATGCAGCGGGGGGCTTGTTTACTTTACATAGATATTTGTTCGGCGGCTTTTTCGTTCAAATACGCTTCTATTCTGCACTTCCCACATGCTTTTACATAGCTTGGTAATACAAAACTAAAATTTGTGTTAACATTTCAACATCTTGGGACCGTTTGGAATCTAACAGCGAGCACCTCTGCAAAATCAGCTATAGCTAAAGGTATGTAAACATACATTTCTTACAATCATTCAAACAAATTTAATTTCAAATTGAAAACAAATTTAATTTCAAATTGAAAAACCACGGGCTCCACCAACGTAACGTTAATTTTTAAAAACTCAAAGCTAGCTATATTTTAGGTGGAGTAGGTTTTCTTCGATTTCAAAAATATTCAATACGACACTTAAGGAGGCTAAGCATANATCAGCTATAGCTAAAGGTATGTAAACATACATTTCTTACAATCATTCAAACAAATTT
>NW_016176294.1:0-424 GCF_001687245.7 Rhagoletis zephyria
CTGCTGCATGTGCAAAAATTTCCTTTATGCAATTTATGAAATTTTTTTCACATGCACTTCTCAACTGCAATTTTATTGAACTCTCTTAAGTTTTAATTATATGGCACTTCAAAGTATGCTCGGGCTAGTCTGATACATCCTCCGGACACTGTTTCCGGAGCATTTTGCGGACTCTGCATGGCTTACAACCATGCAGAGGTGGTAAACGAACTTTACCATTGGCCACAGTGCCTACCCACCTTTTTGGACCAATAAATATTTTTTTTTATGTAAATACATACATGCAAACATACTGGTCTCCCCTCTCATTGAGTTCTTCGAGTAGGATATTTGCGGCTTTTGTTATATCCACTAGACGACCACGTCGTCTAGGGGGGCCGGTATGGTTAGGCGCGTCTGCTAACACCAGGGGCCTAAATAAATG
>NW_016176294.1:7760-9335 GCF_001687245.7 Rhagoletis zephyria
AAGTCAAACTTTCAAACTTTACACAGAACATAGAAAAATTCAACGAATTCTCGTCTAAATTTTGACCTGTTTAATCTGAGTTTTTTGAAAAATTTTGAGTACGGAGATAGATCGGTTTTTTAATTCTAGTGGAACAAGATCAAGTTTTAAGCGGCTAAAAAATCCGGTTGATTTTTAATGATTACTTATTGCTGACGGCTTTTTGCACTTTTTACCAAATAAAAGTGAATTTCTTGTAGAATAAAATGCGCATGACCGTTTGCAAACAAATAAAAAAAAATTAGCGCTATTTTTTACAAATTGCACTTGCTATATGCATAAAACCGCAATTCCCGTCGAAAATAACATAAAAGTTTAACTTAAAAACATTGCAAATATTAAACAAAAAACAGGATGCACTCACTTTGCCAGTGTACATACATATTTGTGTTTAAAATTAACTACTTATGAAATAATTTTTGTGGCACGAACATATACATACTTGCGCTTTCTAAAAATGGGAATAAAAATTGGATTCGCATAAAATTTTAATTCCAATAACTAATATTTTAGTGAAAACATTTACAATAAAGCTTTCAGTAACTTTTGGCAAATTTGAGCGATTATGTGAAATTATGCATGCGTTTGTACCTACATATCCATTTATATTATTTTAAATAAAGCTAATAGTAAAATTTAAAATCGAATATGGATATGACAATTAAAAAAAAAAAAAAAAAATTTATTACTTGGTCCGTCCGGGATTTGAACCAAGACAAACGGCGAGACGCCAAAAAGTTGCATCGCCTCTAGCGTACACGCCACAGCACATTACTGAAAGGGCAATCTCTAAATCACTACATATATGAAATTCTTCATTCGTCCAAGAAGACAAACGCATAAATGTGTGCATTTATAAATGTAAATATGTGCATAAATATGTACGATTGTTCTGCTTTCGTCTTCCCCTCGCCGTCCTCCAACCACAACCAAATTATTAAATTTCTGCGAATTGCCACGACGCCACCAAAATTAACCCTTGGTTGACGAAATATTTAGGTTTTCGCATAAGTTTACATTTAATAAAGCCATACTCGTACATTTTATATGGAGAAGAATATTAATTAATTTAAAATTCTGCATGTAGCCATGTTCTCGACGATACATGTAACTTTCATCAAGATTAACCATAAAAATTGTGCTTTATTAACAGTTGGAACCAGCTGAAACCAAAAAAACTATGTCCGCTAAAATAGGTTAAAAACCAACTGGAATTGACATTTTTTACACGCATACATGCATACATTCATATACACATGTACAGTGGAGTAGCACTAGCTTGGACATTGCATTGCTTGTACTTTGGTGTGTTTGAATCTTTTATGGTACTGAAGATTTGCTTACGGATGAAAAATATTAAAAATCGTCCGTGCATATATGTAAATATACTTTTATAAACGCTTTGAAGTATAGAAATTTTTAATATTAAAAAATAAATAAAATAATTTTTTTGTATATATGTAAATGGTGCTCAAGGCACATTGACCCACAAAAATCGTGGCGCGTCATGGACAAAAATTTTACAATTTCGGACCG
>NW_016176297.1:0-9333 GCF_001687245.7 Rhagoletis zephyria
CATATGAAAAATGCAAAGATTTTGTGGTCGAAGTAGGAATTCGCTTTGCAATTCTTCTTCCGTTTTTGCATTCTGCATTTTTTTTTTTATTCGAGCGTCCAAGTCAGACATTCGGTCGCCAATTGAAGGCAAAATCATGCGGAACGTTGCAAACGTTCGAAACGTGCAAACGTGCTGGCGTGCGGGCAGCCCATGAACGAGGACAATCGTGGTGCTGCGACACAAAGACCCAGGAGATGGAGTGCCCAGGGGTGTGCACGACATACGGTTTTTTTTTCTTCTTCTTTTTTTGCACTGTCTATCTTTGTGGCAACTTGGCTCTATGTTGCTAGTACATAGTCCACATGGCTCGTGAGTTGTCGCGCCGCCTTATGCTTTGCTGGCAATGCCAAGTGAAAGCCAATGCATTGCAAATTCAGGAAAAAAATAGTGCCGACAGGGGGATTGGGTGGGGCTCAACGACCGATTTGGATCAATGCAATGCATCGGAGATTGGCTTGTTCGTTGCTTCCTAATTTCATTTTCTTTATCAACTTTATTGCATTCGTTTGTGGTTATTTGTACATTCGTTTCATTCGGTGGTTGAAGTAATCGCTCCTTTAGTTGCTTTCTTTTTTAGCTTTGGCAAAGTTTCGAGGGCACACTCGAGCACTTGCTGTTATAGTAGTTCCACATAAATGTGATAAAAAGCGCTGGATAAGTGAGGAGGTGAAAGTGAAGGTAATAAATATTTAGTTGATGTTTTTATTTTCCGAATGGAGTCTATGGGAGGCAGCGTGGCACTGTCGCAACTTGCCACAGACGCTTTTATACTGACGCATGCATGTACATATTTCACTTTCATGACATCAAACTAGTGTGGAAAATATACAAAACTGTGCGATAAAAATGAAATTCCTTTGTGTCCTGAAGTCGGTTAGTCAGCGATGCATCGAAAAAAAGATGAAGTTGCATGAAGTGGAATTTAGGAAAGGCTCCATTATCCACCCGAAAATACCAAGTTGCCGCAACTGAAAGGAACTGAGACAGCAACTGTTTTCAAAATCAACTTTCTGGTAAATTTTTATCCCTCGTGAAGAAAAAAGTTATGACCGTTGATTTATCGTTTTACTACTTAGTTTTGCTCATAAAAAGTTTTTCGTTAAGTAATCAGAGTCCTTCATGAGCAAGTCGAGGAGTGGTGAGTGGAAAGTGGCTAGTACTTAAGTGAAGGGAACAAGTTGCTCAAACAATAAATCTTGCATGCTTTTAGGATCGTAAGACTGATCTAGACTTAATCACTCGACGTTTTGGAAGTCAAGAATGATAATTGAGCGTGGGAGTCTCTATCGTAATTCTCACTGAATCTCGTTATTTACCTTTGTTAGATATCGAGCAGAGAGTTACTTTTAAAGGGCAATTCTGACTAAGTTAGTCGAAAGTCTTTTGTAAGGCAATTGAAAGATGGTAGGCAAGATAGTGAAAGTCTTCCAAAAAAAACTGGCTTGTCAACTTTCATGGCGAAAAGCTCTTTTGATAGAAAACACTTGTACATACATATATCCTTTTCCTCGACCTGGTTCAACAGTCGCCATGGCCGTGTGATAAAAACACTGGCGTGCCATACGAGAGAACTGAGGTCGAGTCCTCGGGCAACGGAATTTTTCCCTGTTGTTTAAATTAAATTTTTGATTTATTTTTTTAATTTAATTTCCTTTTAACTTTAGTTTTTATTGTTTTGAAAAGGAAAATATATGCATAGTTTATATAACATAATTTTAAAAACTTTTTTATTCCACTATTGCTTTTAATTTTTAAATTTAGTTTTTAGATTTATTTTTTTTTAAAAAGATTTTTTTTTATTTTCATTTAATAAAATTTTTAGAAACTTATACTTTTAATTTATTTTTTTAATTTAATTTCCTTTTTTATTGTTTAAAAAAGAATTATTTATTATTTATTAATTTCTTATTGTTTTTAATATTTATATTTAATTTTTAGATTCATTTTTTTTTAAAGAAAAATTTATTTGTTTTCTTAATTTTGTTTAATTTTTAGACACCTTTTTCATTTTTTAAAATTAGCTTTTACATTTTATTATTTTAAATTTTTTTTTAATTTTCAGAAACTTATATTTTTGCTGTTTTTTATGATACTTTTTCCTCTTTTCAGTAAAATCGGTTTTGTATCAAAATTTCTTTGCTATAAAAAGAAATTTTTTTAATTTCATTATATTTTTAGGATCTTATTTTCTTTTTTTCTTTTTAAATAAATAATTTTTTTCTTTTCTAATATAATTACATATTTTCTTTTAGGGAAACATATATATTTTATTATTTATATTAAAATAATTCAATTTTTAGAAATTTATTTTATATATTTTTTTTAAATTTGATTTTCTTTTACTTTTTTAGTGGTTTTTAATAGAACAGTATGTACATATACATATTTTAAATTGCATTAAATTTTTTGAAAACTTGTTGCTATAAAACCAACAGAATAACGCTAAGACCTCCTTGTTAGCAGATGTTTCGATTAGGGCCAGTTTTTCAGTGCGCGGTTAAATCTGGCTGTGGTTTAAACTTAGTTTAAACGGGCCAGCTCGATTAGCCAGTCAAATGCCAGCCAGATGTTAAATATAAACGCAGTTTACGTGGTAGTTGTAAGTTGAAACTGGTAATGAATAACGGGCCTTTAAGGCCCATCTACATAAAACTTTTGCGTTGGCTTTGGTGTTGGCGTTTGTTTGACAGATCTCGCATTAAAAGTATGCTTGCTACAATGAACGAAAGATTTTTTGCCAGAATTGCCCTGTTAACCTCGTTTAGCCAAAAAGTGGACAGGGCTGGGATTCTTTTAAGTCAATTCAAGACAAAAATTACCATTATAATCTGTATTTTTTCAAGAAACAAAAAAAACCATTTATGTATGTGTGTGCATATTTGAGCGCCTGAAATGCAAATTTAATGGCTTTTAAAGATTCAAATGTCGTTGCGGCCAAGTGTTGCCAACTGTCAGAGCGCATTTGTTAATTGGATTACAAACGGCGAATGCACTTGGCGCAAGCACGCGACACTTGACACTTCGTCGCCGAGCTGTGTCACTGCGCACAATAACAGCAACAAAAAAATAAAAAATAAACTGTTTAGGCGCGTCTGCTAACACCAGGCGCCTAAATACATGCTATGTACTGCTGCATGTGCAAAAATTTTCTTTATGCAATTTAGGAAATTTTTGCACATGCACTTCTCAACTGCCAAGTAATTGAACTTTCTTAAGTTTCAATAAGATGGCACTTCAAAGTATGCTCGGCCTAGTCTGATGCATCCTCCGGACACTGCTTCCGGAGTCTTCTGCGGACTCTGCATGGCTTACAACCATGCAGAGGTGGTAATAGTTGATTACCATTGGCCACAGTGCCTACCCACTACTTTTTGGTCCAATAAATATTTTTTTATATACATACATGCAAACATACTGGTCTCCCCTCTCACTGAGTTATTCATGGTCCTTCGAGCCGGATATTTGCGGCTTTTGTTATATCCACTAGACGACCAAGTCGTCTAGGGGGGCCGGTATGTTTAGGCGCGTCTGCTAACACCAGGCGCCTAAATACATGCTATGTACTGCTGCATGTGCAAAAATTTCCTTTATGCAATTTAGGAAATTTTTGCACATGCACTTCTCAACTGCCAAGTAATTGAACTTTCTTAAGTTTCAATAAGATGGCACTTCAAAGTATGCTCGGCCTAGTCTGATGCATCCTCCGGACACTGCTTCCGGAGTCTTCTGCGGACTCTGCATGGCTTACAACCATGCGGAGGTGGTAATAGTTGATTACCATTGGCCACAGTGCCTACCCACTACTTTTTGGCCCAATAAATATTTTTTTATATACATACATGCAAACATACTGGTCTCCCCTCTCACTGAGTTATTCATAAACTAAAACAACAACAAAAGCGAGATAAAATCAAAACATGGCACAAACAGACACATTTCATAAGCAACTACATACATATGTAAGTGTGTGTGCGCGCGTTTATGTCAATGGAGGTGCTGGCGAGTAATTAGGTGCGAAAAAGCAGCCATTGTCGCATAAAATGTGATCGCATGCAGAGTAAATAGCACGCCATAACAAACATATGTATGCGTTAGTATGTATGTAGATACACATGCATACGTATATGTTGTATTCGTATGTGCATATGTATGTGTTTTACTAGGTCTATGTAAGTATGCTTGTTGAAGTTAGTCAGTTTATTCTAAAATCCGCAGCTAATTTACTGCACACACCGCATGCGAATGTATGTATGTATGTATGTGTAATTGTATGCATGTACTTCCCCAGTACAATAACGTAAATATTTCCATAGACAACCGCAGAAGTATGCGAATACATCAGTGGTACACACGGCTGCGGTTCGCGATGTTGCATGGTGGAGCGGCAGCGATGCAAACACAATGTTGCACAATTGCGCATGGAAATCTGCATACATACACATGTATGTATATCTATAAGAAAGATAAAACTCATGTGGCCATGTGTGAGTTCATACTCCGGCGGCAGCAGCAGCAGTTGGCAGCCATTCAGTTGAACGCGTTGCACTCGCGAGTTTGTGGCAAGAAAGACAGAACAAAACACCGCATTCGCCCCAACTCACCTCGCCGCGAAGGTAATTGCGTCGACGCTGCCACAGCATTGTGGCACGTTTCAGCGCTGCATGCCACAAAAAAGTCAAAACAATAAAAGCCAAAAAGACAACAAAGCAAAAACTCGTTTGGAAAGTGGTGAAAGCAAATTGGAGCGCTCCAGTTTCTATACGCGCGCGCGCAAGGACGAACCGAACGAGGTGAACGCTAGGGCGCAAGTGAAAGCGCGCGTCAGCCCGTCAAGAAGTGAGGCAGTCAACCAAGCGCGCAACAGAGCGCCGTTGAGCTCTACCGAGAAACAAAGTAAGTTAACCAACGCGCTGCCAACGAATATGTGTGTGTGTGGGTCTGTGTGTGTGTAGCTCGTAGCAACATCATAAAAGTGGCACAAGTCAACATGCACTCGCGCACACACTGGCGCGGCGCATGCACAGGCAGACAACAACGATATCGTTGCCAGGATATGCTGCAACTTTAATGTGGCACACACACACACACACATATATACGCGCGCCATTCATTCGGTGACCGCGAAGCGCAATTCGCCACAACAGCGCAGCGCACGTTTGTGCAACATAATTTAAATTCTGCTGTTGTGGCTAGCAACAACCGCCAAAGCCGCAACAATAACAATGCCAACAACAACAACAACAACAAACCATTATGCTCGTACCGTTAACAATTGCATAGTTGCAATAACAATGTCAGCGCTATTACTGGGTATTTTGTTTACAAACAAAAACATTTTGCGCGGTGACAGCGGCAAGCGTGGCAAACAACAACAATACAAATATAAACGGTGGAAACACCCGCACCGCGTTGTATGTACATCGATCACGTGCCACGCCAGTTCTGGCATGTCACGATGAGATTACGATGGAAGCATTTATGGCGCCGAATTGTTGTTGGGGCACCAGCGCGCAATGTGGCATGCAACGCCCATATTCGAATGGCAAGCTGCAAAGTGTGGCCCACTCTCAAACAAGCTACTTCCTAAAAAAATATTATGTGGCACACTTTTCCTGTCCTTTTGCCGCTCACTCTCCTACCCTTGCGCTCGTTTTGTCCATTCCCTTTGAATTTACCTCCATTCATAGGAAACGGGCCCACAAATTCAGTTCGCCTTAAGCTGCAGCGGATGGTCAGCGGATGGATGTTGTTGTTGGGCGCAAAAGGAAATGCCGCCGCGGTGGTGCGCCTCCAAATATGCCCGCATTTAGAACCCGCAGCAATTACAGCTAAATGAGCTGCGGAAAGGCGCTTTTGTTGGGAGACGCAATTTCCGCGTGGTTTCATTTTAATCACCCAAATTTATGAACGCCGGCGGTTAAAGGCAGAAATGCACTTAAAATACAATGGAGGGGAAATAAGTTAGCGGTAAAAATGACGCTAAATTCCAACCGTGTTTTTGTATTGTAAGTTGCCTCCAAGAGTGTGTTGCATACGCACGCATAATTGGGGAAAGTGGGCGCATCGAAAAACAGTGCAACTAGTCGCACAACAATAAACACACACGGAATATTTTCTAAATATCGATTTGTTCTAAATTCAAGCTATAAAATTTTTGTTGTTGTAAAACTTTTAATCGCAAAGCAAACACCAAAAACCAGGCAGCAATCCAATGAATTTGTTTCCGCTATTTAATTTTTTCCGCGCAAATATTTCCACAAATCTGCCTGCACTTACTAAATCCATAAGCGCTTTCATTAAACGCAATTTGTTTGCTTGAATCAAATATTAACCGAGTGTGCTGAATGCTGCCGTACAGTCTAGTCTAAGTATCATCGTTGTTGCGCCGCCGCCCACATACACACCCATACGCACAGATACCAGCATCCTATTTGTTTAATTGTCGGTTTGTTTAGCTGTCTAACCGATCGCCTATGTTGCTTGCGCCCGCCGCTATTGACGCCATTAAAATAATTTGGAATTGATATTTTGCAATTTATGAGGTGGAAATGTGTGAGTAAATGAGTGAGTGGGGCGAGTGAGGAGTATGATATATGTACATACATATGTATGCATGTATTTGTGAGTTCGTGTATTGGGCAGGTGGCACACATTTAACACATTCCATTCGATGAGTTTACGGCACGTGCAATATTATCGATGCACCCTCGGGAAATATGCAAAAAAAGTAGGACCACGCATCCCTTGAAAATCGATGGATTTACATAAGCACAACCAAATATATGAAATCCCCGCTACTTGCTGCATTTGCGGTTTACCAGCGACACTAGGCGCATCCACGCAGTTGGATAGTGTGGTGAGGGAGGTAAAAGGTAAGGGGTTGGTTGGTGCTAGGCAGCTGCAAATGTATTTGATGAGTATAGGGAGCCTTGCTGAACGAATATCAACACCCAGTTAAAATACCAGTGAACCACCCGCTGCACTTACATACACAAACACGCATACATCCTTATACAAACTAGGCAGCAACATGTTAACGCATGACATAGATAGAGATGTAGGAAACTTGTTGGTTTTGTTTTGTTTGTTTTTTTTTTTTCGTTTACCATCGGTCGTTGCGGGCACCCAACAGACCAACCTACTTATGCACAAACATTGATAAAAGCTTGCATTTGTGTAAGTCCACATTTATGTGTTTATGAAAGAGTATGTAATTTCACTAATTATGCTGCTGGCTTAATTAGGATTCTGTGGTTGCATGCCGCAAGCGCACACCCCCTGCAAACACATACAATATCGTATGTATGTATATGTGTGTCCATATTGCAAACGCCCAAAGCATGCCGATAGGAATAGAGGGTGTGCCAGAAGCTACATATATTTGTATGCAGATTGGTGTACAGCTTTCATGGATGTACTTATTTTGTATCTATGTGTGTATGTGTGTATGTGAAATTGTTTGTTTGCCTAATGAGTGCACTTCAATGTAAATGCGATTCATTGTTAATTATGTATTTTGTGCAATATTCACAGGGCGTTGGGCAGCGTTTTCAGTTAAAAACGGATTTGCGGTGAGAGAATAAATAGCAAATTTTTCGATTGTCCAAAATTAATGTAATCACAATTTGCATGAACGAACGTTGTTTGTTTGGTTGCACGTTTGCCATGTATGTTTGAATTAGCAAATATTTATTTGGGCTTCATTTAAGACATTCCGGAAATATGCATTTGGGTGTACGCAGTGCAGAATAAATACAAGGCGCACTTCATTACTGGTTACTTTTTTAATTAAAAACTTTGCGATTGTGAGAAAAATTACTCCAGAATGTTTAATTTATAGCCCAATTCCTTAGCTGTGACAAACATTTTTTTACTGACAAATTTGAACTTTTTCATATATTTTTCTGTAATAAAAACTGTGACAAGAATTTGTCACTGATACAGAATAGAGCCGTTAGTGAGTGTACGATGGTACGGAGTACAAGAAGAGGGCGAGAGAGAGAGAGAGAGATATGTATATATCGTAGCATATCTACGTGAATTACGATTGCTATAACTTAGGATGTTTGAAGGATAGGGAGGGTGGCCACATAAAAATGACCAGAAAAAATTTGACCATCATGCAGAGAATAATATCAAGGCACTGAGAGGGGAAAACAGATAGAGGAAACCGAAAAATCTGCTTGATTGAAGCCTAATCGATACGTCAAAGCTATTGTTAGAAGATTTTATTCGAAACCTTAACTAGGTTGTAAGAGCATGCGAGGCACAATGATTGAGTAAAGCTCTGGAAGTGCAGTCATATTTTATGATATACATTTTTTGTTTGTTTTTAAATTATATCAGAAATAAAATAAAAAATATTTAATTTTGTTAATTTTTGGGTCAACATTACATATACATATGTAATTACCAACATTGTGAAATTATTATTTTTTTTTGAGTAATCAATTTCGTTACGCTAGATCAGCCAAATCGCCCACGGTGCTTTGTGCCTTTCACGCCCCGTCTGTTGCTGATATTTCTGAAAATTGCCTGATTTCTGCATTTCCTGTAACGGAATTGCTACGCCCATCGTCGTGGAAACATTTAAGTGAATGACCGGTTGGGTTTTCTTGTTACTCGTATTTTCTATGCTCTTATGAACTCAGACCTAATAAAGGTGAGCAGTTTTAGATACAGTCAGCGTTTCTTAAATTTTTTACAATCTAAAGATTTGGCTGCTTTTATTATAGCCGAAATCTCTGCTAAAAGAATATTTATATCATCAGACAATTTGAAAGATGAACAGATCTTAAGTTTCGAACAACAAATAACAGAGTTGGAGCTCTACATCTCTGAAAATGTGCGAGCTATTTTATTATGACAACAAAGCATGGTTTATGGCTTATGTTCTTACCTATATATAAGATTTGAATCGTGTGAACGAAGATCTTTTCAAACACAGGCGTTCTCTTGTTAGGTACAAGTATTGGTGACGGCAAATGACTCTCCCTGCGGCTCAAAATTAGCTTTTTATGTTCACTTAGTCGACCTTACCAGGTGTCCCAATAATATATGGATCACCTTAATGCGAGTATTCTTTTTTAAAATTTTCCCCTTTTTTCCTCAATTGCATATTTGGGCGCAGAACCATAATACATTTTAATTTGCGAGTAGATAAGTTTTGTTACATCGCTCGCAATTGCTCTTGAGTGTGAAACTACGTGTAGAAATTTTTATAACAAAAACACTACCTATCGACAATTTGCATACTCGTACATACATACATATGTATGGGTATATGCACCT